>NW_007377625.1:93032-112802 GCF_000475195.1 Diaphorina citri | reverse complement strand
TGAACACTCATATTCTTTTTGTTAAAGAATTACAGAAAGAAATCAAACATACTTAAGTCGGAATTGTTAAAAGTTGTTCGTTAGTTGTTGTTTTTTTTGGTTTAATATTTTCGACATCAATGATGGTGTTTGTACAGAATTTTTGTAGAGCAAATTTTTTCGAGTGAATACATTTTTTCAATTAAAATTTTATGCTGATTCCAAAAATATATTGGGGGTTCCCATAAGAGTGACCTATATTTGGCAAAAAATGGGCCGTTTTGCAAAAAAAATTGCAAATTTAAAAAAAGCCATTCTAATCATTAAAATTTCATCTACATGATGCTGTTTATTTCATTCCTTAATTCCCAGCCGTTTCTGAGATATAAGCGTGGTTCGCAAATCACGAACCACCCTGTATAGATGGGCACCCAAGGTCCCCCTACAGAAAAAAAAACAACCACAACAAACAAACATGCCAATCCCTCCCATACCTCCTGGAATCGAACCTGGAACCTCTCATTATAAACCTGCCGGAGCATTGAGCTGTTGAGTAGACCAAGTGAAAGGGTCAACATCCAGAGCACACGTTATCCTATAGTAATGAAACTTTGCTCACTTGAAATTCAAGTTTCAAAGTCTAACATTGGATAAGCAGGCACGGAAACGGAACATAAAACCACTGGATTCAAGTTTGACCGACCCGAAGCGTGGCTAAAATTGATCGAAGGAACTGAGATTCAAATTTTTAACTTGGCGATTTAGCTCAGGTCTGTCTCTGAATCTGTTTGTTTCGGGAGAGGTCTGTCTGATTCTGCGAAATTTGGTAGAGGTGTATTTTTCTTTTGGGAAACTTTCGGAAACCGATTTCGATGGCGTGCCATCTTGGATTTCCCATGATTTAGTATACAGGCGCTATTTCAGTTTCCAAGAGCAAACCGGTTCCATTGAAAGTTTCCCGAAAGAAAAATACACAACCTACATTCGAATAATACAAAAATCTGTAGACTCCTTATACCTAGAACGTTCCTGATAGCAAAATTTATTTTTGGTAAGGTTAACGATGAAAAGTTTAAATAAGCTTGGTTAGAATGTTTAGATTGTATAGAAACTTAATTGGTGAGATGGTAATATCATTTTAAATTTAACATCAGTCCCAGTACCTTCTTACCTACGAGCCCAAGTACCTACTTTCGTATTTAGGTACCTACCTAACTAATTTACTTATTTAACCATATTACCTAGAATTTGCATTTTACTGTAGTTAGGAGGTACCTACAGTACAGTTAGATGAATTCTGCTTTTACTCGTAATCTACCAACATTAGATTTTATTCAATACATTAGATTTTTACCAACATTAGATTAGGTATAGGTACCTCATATGAGGTACCTGTGTAGGCACCCAATTTAGCTCAAACTAAAAAATCTCCAAAGGGAAATTAGCTAAAAAGACAAAGCGGGACAGTTTCAATTCGTATTCACACGAAAAGGTCGAGTAAGGATTTTAGACATAAAAAGGTCCGTCCCTTTTTAAATTGGATTGTATTGATGAAATTACCTACTCAACCTACAGTAGGTACTTAGTAAGTAGGAAAGTAGGTACTTGCCAATTGGATTTTTATGACAAACAAAAACACCACTACTCAAAGGGAAATTAGCTAAAAAGACAAAGCGGGACAGTTTCAATTCGTATTCACACGAAAAGGTCGAGTAAGGATTTTAGACATAAAAAAGGTCCGTCCCTTTTTTAAATTGGATTGTAATGATGAAATTACCTACTCAACCTACAGTACTTAGTAAGTAAGTAGGAAAGTAGGTACTTGCCAATTGGATTTTAATGACAAACAAAAACACCACTACTTTTTACAAAATCTAATACCTACTTAAAATGGCCCTTAAAAAAAAAAAAAAAAAAAAAAAAAAAAAAAAAAAAAAAACAGGACATCTCCAGTCTCGAACGCGGATCGCAGGACTTGCGGCTCACAAGTTTACCGCTAGGTTAGGCAACTTACTTCCTTAACAGGGTCACGTGGTCACATGAAAGTAACCGGTATTTTTATATTTTAGCTACCCAGATTGAGATTGTACCGAGAGAAAGTATTGCAAGCGAATTTCAGTTTATGATCGCTTGCTGCTTACTTTTATACCGAAATGTTTTTACTCTATTTTTTTAAAAGTAATTTTTAGCATAAAGTAGTGCTATTTGTGACATGGTTTTAATTTGAAATCTGTTGTTTGGATCAAATCTTGGAACTAAATTTTAAGACTGTCTACGTTTGCGAAGTCATCAGTATGTTTCATTGGATTCGACAGCATTGGATTACTTTTCAGCACACTATAATTTGTACCTACCTATAAATAGGCATGTAATAGAAAAGCTGTAAGGAAATATCTACGTACAATCCCTTCGCAATGTAATAGGATCCCGGGGGTTCTGTGTCATTCGATCCTGAAATCCTGCAAATTGATCGTATCAGGCAAATTATAGTAATGTAAAGTGATTCCGGAGGCGCATTATAGTAATGTAAAATGATTCCCGAAGGGGAATTGTAGTAATGCAAAATGATTCCGGAGGCGAAATATTAATGTAAAATGGTTTCGCAGGCAACTTATCATTTAAAATGATTCCGGAGGAGATTGTTTTTGCTGAAATTATTCGCAACCCTAACTCAGACCTCTTGGAATTCAGCAAAAACACCTGGAGTATGTCTGAAGTCTGAACTGCGATATGAAAGCATCGAAGCGAAAATGAGATGATCACACCATCACCATTTCTACAGGGTGTTTCTGAAAGATTTGCACAGTTCTGTAGGTTGTTCATAAGAGTTTTGTACACAGGATTTGATTGTGCTCATATTCAACAATAAGACGAGTGTAGGATATAACTACCTTGGTGGTGTAGTGGTCGCGCTGGCCAGGTAAACCGTAAAAGGAAGGACGCAGGTTCAATCCCTGCCAAGGCGGGGACTTTGGTCCTTAATATTACATACATTTATGAATTTGACCACGAAAATAGTAATTATAGTACAATAGCCTACTATTGAATTGACAAACCCGAGATTTCACTGACTCAACCACAGCTTGAATCAGCTCTTTCAATCCTTCAGAATTAGAACGTCAGCAGGAATGTAAAAAATGTTGTAAAGTAAGCCATGTTATCCAAATGCAACTCGTCACTGAGTATGCAAATTCTAAATGCACCTACGTGTGTCCATAGGGTTCTGTTAAAATTCTAAATTCATTGTTCAAATATTTGACATGAAGCCAAAATTCCTCTGGGGCTAAACCAGACTGGAACTGGTGTCAGGAGTTCAACCATCAAGGCTACCAACCGAAAGAATTACTGACCAATCGAGCGAGTAGGAAATCGAGTGAAAAATGGTTTCATGTTGCTGCTCTGATTCTGAAATAGCTACGAGTGTGTTTATTATGAATTTATGAATATGAATAATCCTGTCCTCAAATAGGTACTTATAACTGTTGGGTAGGTACCATCAATATTTCCAAGTTGTAGCTACCTATACCTACTCAAATCTAACTTTTGAGTACCTTTTATCAAAATAAATCTAACTTGTAACATCCTCAAATCTAAATCTAACTTGTGCCTAATGTCATCAAATATACCATTGATCAATAAGCTAACTTGAACCCATTCTCAAATCTAACTTTTGAGTAGGTACCTTCAAATCTAAATCTAACATGACCTTATATTTAAATCCAACATTAATCAATAATATAACTTGAACCTATCCTTAAATCTAACTTGGGGATACCATCAACAACCAAACGTACCTATCTTCAGCTTTGAAAAGAAGCTGGTTTTAAAAGCATTAGACACGGGAAAACAATGGTTTCGGGTAACAATAATTAAGCTATTGTCTAGAAAGATACTTTGTCTACCAAAATAAAACAAGATTTGAGTTTCATAAACAAGGAACTTTGAGAAAACAAAAAGCCACAACAAAAATATCTTACCAATGATTGTAGGTAATCATTAGTACGGAATTTAATACCTAAAACTAGACAAAAGTACCTAATGTAGGTACCTACAAAGCTACTAGTAAAAATATAAATAATAATGAAAGATAGGTCACCATAAAACCAACCGGCCAAGCCGGACATGAAGCTTTCTGCTGAAATATTTAATCACCAACACAAAAACTCCGATTTAGAATATTATGTAGAAAATATTAAAAAATTTACACCGTTCACTCGACCAATATTAAGCAATTCAGCCGGATTTAAAATTTCGAATTCGCCACTTGTCGCGGTCTGTTTGGGGGGCAAAAAATCGAAACGCAAACAATAGAACAAACACAGGGCAACGAAAATGAAAACAATGAGAAATATTTACATGAAAAAACACAACAAGATTACCGCGGAACTGTCGATACGGATTAAATTCTTTAGAAAAATATTGACAGTAAGTTTTTACTTCATATTATTTTCATTTAAGTTTAGTTCCCTTTTTACAGGATTAAGAAATTGATTAGATTGAAAAAAGTAACAAAACTTGAAAAAAATAATCACTTTTTGCAGATCACCAGGTTACTACGTATTCACTCGATGTGGAACCTCCTGGCTCGATTCATGCGAGAGCTGAGGACTAACTAACGGTTCCAAGTTCCAAGAGGTATGCAAGAGACCGGCGAGCACTCTAGTAGAGCGCGTTGTAAAATACCGGATGATTCTATACCCAATACCTATCTCAGGTAAAAGAACTGAAAGAGAATGTGTGGAAGACATGGAAGAATATTCTAGTCCAGTGATTCTTAAACTGGCAGTCCGGTGAAGGACCTTCATACGCCCCTCGGTTCGGCTGATGGGGACACCTGCACTGAGGGAGGAAAAAATATTGGGTTACTTCCCCTGAACATAACGAAGTGTAAACAATACAAAAAAAAAAGGGAAAAAATGATAGGGTCCCACAAGTTAGGGTTGGAAGAACTGTATTATTGGTTACTTCCCCTGATTTAGATTGTTCGAACGCTTTATTACAGTGTCGAGCTTCCCGATATAGAGTTCCCGAACCCACTCACTCGGACTGTACCTTCTTTTGACGAGGAAATTGAAATTAAGGTGTAGCTATTTGGTAAAAGCAAATTTCCATAGAAGGGCAAAAGCTTTACCTTTTCATGAAAGAGTTACTTGGGTTTATCTAGAATTCTTTAACTGTCGCCGAAAATAAGCTTAATAATGTCATGGATCATAGAACCTAATGAATGGTCGCACAGAACTTTTAGATCAATTCCTACAGTACCTCACACCAGTGGTCAGTACATGACCCTAAGTCAGTGGTCACACTTTGAGAACTGCTCAAGAAGTATCCTCAGAGAAGGTAGAATAACCAAGAGGCATTGATCTTGGAGAATTTTTATAGATCTCTTCTTGATACAAGAAATAGAATGTACCTCCTCAAGCACAGGTCTCAGGTTTTTAGCGTATATACTTCTGATTGTATGAGAAGAGAGTATGTGCTATATACAATGTGAATGCCTGGTTACACAAACAGTTTCTACAGGTTGCTTCTACAAGTATCATATATTATTAGTCGTAGAACTGCATATATGTACATGGTCTTCTAAAAGTCTTATTATTACACATATCCCCGATTATTTTAGATTCCTTTCGGGAAACTGACCAGTAGAAAATTGACCACTGCTAAATTCAGTTTCTATTGGAGCAGTGATAAATTTTCCGTGGTCAGTGGTAAGTTTTCCCAAAAGGAAAAAAACACCTTTACTAGAGGCCCCAAGTTTGATAAATATTTTTGCATGTACCCGCGGTAACTCACCTAAAATGCTTTACAAAAAAGATTTCTTAGCTGAAATCATCTCAAATAATGCCAAATAGGCTACCCTCAATAAACAAATAATAATAAATCGCTTGAAGTAAAATACACGTTTCAAATTATTATAACTTTTTATATTTTTTCTTCCTTCAAGTATACAATTTTTATATATTTTCTCTAAGGTTGGTACAAAAAATACATTAATTTAAAATACCAATAAGTATATTATAATTCAAAAGCATAAAACTAAAAAAAAAGGAAAAAGTAGAAATAATATAAAAGTAAGTAGATAGATACCATAAAATACTACCTAATTGAACTCCCAAGTGCCAACTCTAGATCTGTTAGCAATTTTAGGACCGTTGTAAAGGAATCACATGCAAGGCTCAGTGCAAAATAAATAATAATAAATGTCCGATGCCACATTTCGAGATTAAAGTTAATCCAAGATTAAACTATCTGATTAATCGATCGTAATCCAAAGTCTAAAATCAAACAATCAGATGTTTTCAATGTTGAAGTGTGACCCCGGGGATTAATAGGCAGAAAAAATGACAGTGATATTCTACAAGAAGAAAACAGGAAAGGAGGAAGAGAGAAGGAAGAATGAGAGAGGGAGTGAGACTAGAAATAATGAAAAATTAATTTTAAAAAAATCTCAAAAGTGGAAGAATAACGAAATAAAATTATTAATATTCGCCACTTTAGATTCACTTTGCTATTATCATTTGGTCCAGAATACCAAAAACTCAATGAATTGTAAAAGATATTATAGAAAGAGGAAGGCAGTATATTAAAGATCAAAGTTTAAAATTAGGTGGATCTACGTATCATTGTAAAGTAACTCTAGAAGTTAAGAAAAGGAACAATGAATACACCGAGTCCTTATCTAGTGTGAGTACCCAAATAGCATCAAATAAAATAAATTAAAAATACAAAGAAGGAAAAATTAAATTATAAAATAATCATAAATCGTAACTTCATAAATCATAACTTCATAAAGATAAATTATAAAAGAACGTACATTCTATCTAATTTTAATAGTTTTATTTACAAGAGTTTAAAGGAAAAACTCTCTTCATATTAGACTTACTTTATCATGGACACTCGTTGCTATCTTGAAAGCCCAGAAGATAGCAACGAGTGTCCATGATAAAGTAAGTCTAATTAATGTATTGACCGTTGCAATGAACTCTCAAGAATACGTAAGATTCTCTCCATATTGTTGACCTTATTATGAAAGTTATAGAAAAAGTTTAAAAATTCCAAACATTTAGATCTTGAAATTTCATATTGGATCTATTAAATTGAAAATATAATAAATTAAATAGTCGAAAATGATAAATTAAATTTCAATAAATGTATTGAATTAGAAAACTTTTTCTTCGTTTGAAACTAGAATTACGTTTGGAACAAAACGTTTTAAACAAAAACTAGAAAGTTGCAACGTTGGTTAAAAAAAAATCAACAATCGTAGTATCACTAATGATGAAAATTGACTTCGAATCTAAACTAATACGTAAATATTTCAAGGCGGAAAAAACATTGGTAAACATGAAAAGAAAAATCTATTGTATTGAAAGACAGGAAGGAAAGAAAGGACTAAGGATCGAATTGAATAAATAGCTAGGAAACTGAGTGGACCAAAAATTATTAATTATTTTGTATTTTTAAAAACTTCAGAAAAGCTATCAAAGTTCAAAGTATTCATTCTTCACAAACTTTAGGAGCAGCGTTGTTTGTAAATTCAATATAGGTTGGATATTTTGTCGAAAATTGATACCAAGGTGTAGTTCATCTTTTGTGACGAAATTTATTTTGACACCTCCGAAAAACGGCCACAAGGAACAACAAAAAGGAAAATTAATTTATGGATTAAATTTTCTTTCTATCTTAAAATTATCGAGTTATTTGATGACACAGTGTGAAATTAAAAATATTTAAAAAGGTGATTTTTCGAAAGCTGCGTGCCCTAAAATAAAGTGGATAGATGTAAATAAAAAGGCGATGAAAATAAATATGAGAAGATGTGATCTGAAAATGTGACTGACAAACGAACATAAATTACAACTACTTTCAAACACATAGTGTTCATAAAATCAATGTTCAGTGTAAAATAGAACGTCATCAAACAGTTATTGAAATGATGTTGAGCAAAAGTATAATCAAAAGTAAGCAGATAGGAGAGATGTAAAATATAATAACTGCTATTGACGCCAATACACAACACTGAATTAACTATGGCACGACAAGTATTTCTATAAAATAAGTCATTCGTTTTCTGAAAATTATATTCCTGAAACTTGTAAAACCAAGCTATGTTTTGAAATTTCAATAAATTAATTAAATAAAATCTACTTCGGACCAAATGCAATTAAAAATCCTATGGCAATATGTAGATCCTGGCATATTTTTCAAGAAAACAAAAAGGAATCTGAAATTGGCAGTTGTTTATTTGTCATATTATTTTTTCCCTTGAGCTAGAATCAGGATAAGATTTATTCTAAATAAAATATCTACTATAATTCCGCATTTCAGACAATCCTAATATTTACTTGGGAAATTAGGTAGGCAAGGGAAAAAAATATACCAAAATTTTAGAAAATAAAATAAAACTATTTGCTACGTACCCATATGGATTCATTCAATGTTCATTTTTAAGTTATTAAGTTACCCCTCACCAAAGAAAATCAGTCTATTTCTTATTATTGAGTTGGCAATCTCAAACTTGAGATATACCACGTTTCAAACTACTTATGCTTATCTAGGAAAAAAAATATTAAAATAACACAGAAATTCTTCACTTATACCTCAGGTCAAAATCTCTAGAGAGAAGAAACTACATGCCTTGCAACATAATATTTTTCTTCCGCTGAAAAAAACTATAATTTTAAACCTTTTGTCAATTAAAAACTGTAGAAACATTATACTTCAAAAGAAATCATCGTTTCTTTTCTAATCCAACCTAATCATGATTATTTTACCGTAGAAAATCACGTTTCTGATAGAAAATTCAATGAATAATACTGTAAAAAATGTAGTGAAATTTCCAACTCTAACAAAGACCTACATAATAAATAAACATAACAAACAGACACAAATATTGTGCCATTAAAATCTCGCATGAATGGATGATGTCCTAAAGTCCTAACAGGGCAATTTAAACAAAAGGAACACAGGGAACTTTCATAAAAAACTTGAAGACAAGATAGGAAGATGTGTGAGCTTAGTCCTTGATTTGAGTTAAAGACTTTTCCAATTTGAAATCGTATGAAAACTGAAACAAAACCATACAGATACCTAATCAGAAAAATATAAACAAAGGGATAAAGCAACAACTGAAAAAGAGTCAAATAACCAATAAACCAATGAACCATTGTTCCTATTTTGATTTGAATTTAGTTCATAATATAGTTACAGGACCTTCATACGCCCCTCGGTTCGGCTGATGGGGACACCTGCACTGAGGGAGGAAAAAATATTGGGTTACTTCCCCTGAACATAACGAAGTGTAAACAATACAAAAAAAAAAGGGAAAAAATGATAGGGTCCCACAAGTTAGGGTTGGAAGAACTGTATTATTGGTTACTTCCCCTGATTTAGGAGGACCTTCATACGCCCCTCGGTTCGGCTGATGGGGACACCTGCACTGAGGGAGGAAAAAATATTGGGTTACTTCCCCTGAACATAACAAAGTGTAAACAATACAAAAAGAAGGGGAAAAAAATGATAGGGTGCCACAAGTTAGGGTTGGAAGAACTGTATTATTGGTTACTTCCCCTGATTTAGATTGTTCGAACGCTTTATTACAGTGTCGAGCTTCCCGATATAGAGTTCCCGAACCCACTCACTCGGATTTGAGTTAAAGACTTTTCCAATTTGAAATCGTATGAAAACTGAAACAAAACCATACAGATACCTAATCAGAAAAATATAAACAAAAAGGATAAAGCAACAACTGAAAAAGAGTCAAATAACCAATGAACCATTGTTCCTATTTTGATTTGAATTTAGTTCATAATCGAAATTGTCTTGATAAGAATAATTTATTTATTTTTATCTCATTTTAATTTTTTAAATATTCTTACGATTATTAAAAACAATTTTATAGTTACTAAAGCTTTTAAGTAAAAAGATCTGTAATTAACGAGAATTTCGACTTACCTCTTGTTCTATTTCTTCAGCTGTTTTTGCTTTAATATGAGGCACTGATTTCTGTGAAAATAGAGAGAAAAATATGATTGTAAAATCTAAAACTCGTTTTTTGGTCATTTTCCAGTGACTAGAAACTCCATTTTTTCCAGCATAAAATCTGAGAGGTTTTTCAAGTATACATTGTTGACTGTTATCAGTAACTTTCTTCACCTGTTTGCATACTTACCAAAACATGATCCAAGCTATTGTTGATGAGAGGGTTGAGAACAAATGGAACACCGTGTAAACCTGTAACCAGAAAATACCATATTGAATCTACGAATGCAAGTGGGAACTGGCTATTAAGTCTTTCTTTCAAAGGAATGATTTTTTTTTTTTTTTTTTGCCTCAAAGGACCACAGAATTCTTAACTCTATGGTTTCTGCTTCTTTTGTGCCAGTATATCTTCATCCTTGAAGAATGGTCGGCCTTTCTCTCCTCAGAACACTTACTGTGGTGGAAGACAGAAAAAAAAATCTGGTGTGAACATCACACGACTTTCTATTACATTTGCAGAATACTTAGGTATTTGAAAAGAAATAGAAAATAAAAATAGGGTCATGTACTGACCACTGGTGTGAGGTACTGTAGGAATTGATCTAAAAGTTCTGTGCGACCATTCATTAGGTTCTATGATCCATAACATTATTAAGCTTATTTTCGGCGACAGTTCAAGAATTCTAGAAATCTAGACATACCCAAGTAACTCTTTCATGAAAAGGTAGAGCGATTGGTAAATCTCAACATGTACTAAGACTAAAACCCATATTTATGAACAAAATACTGGCTCTCAAGTCACATTGAAGCATGAATTTCAGACGTCTGATTGGCCAAAGTTGTTTTCAGTCTGACTTGAGAGCAGGGATTTTTGTTCAAAAATATGGGTGTAAGCTTCTTTTTTCCCACTACTAAAAAAAGCAATTAATCTGTTTGAACTTAATGTTATAAACTCTGATCCAATTGTTTTTAGTCACTGCTGGGATTTGAACTCAAGTACCCTCAGTCAAAATATACTTACGGATAAAGATGGTCTGTTGGAGTTTCATTTACATTTGCTCCCTGCTTGTAACACAATGTCAATCCATTCAAGTCACTGAAAAAGGTGAAGCAAAATACAAATCAATGAAAATAATCAGAATGGCTTTGTTCATTGAGTAAAGACCAATTCAAGATTTTATTAGTCATAATTTTCTAAGTCAACAATGAAATCCTGACATCTAAACTCCTGCCCACCTTGGAAGCCAGCAATGACATTGTAGAGAAACACTGAGATGCAAAAAGGGAAAATGGCCTAATGGTCAAATATTTCAGCATTTGTACAACATAGTTTATACATGATATACTTAGAGCAGGATTTACCAAATCAGAATTGAGATCAATCTAGGATTGAGCTATATTTAATATCCAGTTCAATCCAGAATTGAAGCCAACTACTTACAACTTCTTAAAACATGATATTAACCACATGGCTCCATTTTCATCTTGAGATTTAGATCAATTGAGCATTTTCATATACATGATATCCCACTCAAATCTTATTCTGAGGATAATCTACAGATATAACCCTCAACCTGACTATAACTTACCCTGCTGATACATATCCTTCAAGATGTTTCTTTGACTTGGATTGAAATACAATGTCTGTGATACAACTTTTGGCCAGGGCTCTTTTGGATAGACGGTAACATATTTGTCTTTTTCTCCAAGCTCTTTGATCTGAAAATTAGGGAGCAGTTGGTTAGTAGGTACCTCTATTTACTTTGTTCAAGCAGATTATGTAAACAAACCTGAAAATTGTATTATTGGACTGTTGAGGCTTGTAATCTACAACACCACCCCTTTCACAAATCTGCCCTTGGTCTAAAAAATAATGTTTACAATGAAAATGAATTCTATGCTTTGTTTGGGGTTTTACCACTTTCTTTTCTGCTTACCAAATGAAAATACATAATTATTTCATGTTTTTTATTGAGAACAATAGTAAATCTTGACATACCAGAATCTAAAGTCCTTGCAATCAAGCAAAACCCATCAGGAGGTGTCTCTTTCTCATTGATGATACAAATATTCTCTACAATGTAATCAATCTGGAAAAGGCTTTCTGTTTTGGAAACACACAGATATCTGGTTTTGCGCAAGAAAAATGCAGACTCCCTCCACATATCAGCATCTGTGTCTTGATCCACTGTTTTGGATATCTGAAATGACAAGGAATTTTTGGAATGTAACTACTGACTTGGTTATCTCAAACTATTCTCAACAGCAGGGAGATTTAAAATTCCATACCTCGGCTGGGATCGAACCCACGCCCTCCTGATTACCAGGCGAGCGTCTTGACCACTACACCACCGAGGCAGGTTTACTACACCACCGAGGCATTATGTAGAATATTGTAGAAATAGAGCTAATAACGGGACGAGAGAATTATGTAATCTAAATAGATTTAAGTTCACAATGTTTAAGTTTGTAAATGCAATCTTTTAAGGGAACTCGGGCCTCAGTGAAACGTAAATAAAAGCGATGGGGGTTTGTGGCTAATGAGTTGTAATTCTTATTTAAATCAAATTATCCTACATGATTTCTGATAATTAATAACATGTCCTTGGCAGTTAAGGGTTGCCTTTTTTCACGTGCAAAGAGTAATGATAACCAAACATAGGTGTCCTCTGGTTCTCCGTTTGTCAAGCAAATTCTGTCAGCATAACGCACGGTGCCATTTTTCGAGATCTAAGTTATTCCCATTAGGTTTAGCAATTTGATTGGTTGCGCGAATGACTAGCGCGTAACTCTAGCGCCTCGAAAAAAATCTGATTGGTTAGAAATCTTAATCCAAAGTTTAAAATAAACCAATTAGATTACTTAGATTCGATGAACTATATGAAATTCTCGCCCCGGGCATTAGGGAGTCGAATTGACCCAAAGTTCCCCAACTGAGTCTTACATAACGAGAAGTGTTTGACCTCTGGTCAAATACATAGGTATGTGCAATAGATGTGATTCTTACTTGCATGTAAATAGTTATATAAATCTATGTACTTACGAGTGTGTAGCTTATAAAGACAATAGCTTAACTCATCTCGTTATGTGATGTATAAACGAGTAACCTGACGTATACCAAGATTGTTTCAATATCCTTTATTTTCGTTCGAACCTGGATGTACTCGTAATATGACCTCTATAACAGAAATGTCCCTAATTTGCTAAGTTCCATTTCATCCATAATCTATAGGCATCGAATGGACTTATCGGTATTCAAATCTCGACCTCTGTATCAACTAGAATGTCAAGCTATTTCTATTTTATTTTTATTTCATCTATTTCTATCGCTTATTATAGTCTGAGGATTCTTTGATAAACTAGCCTAGTGCGCTTCGCGATGCCTATATAAAGGATACACCATGGGTCTGAATTATGCCGGACCTCTCTTACGAGAATTGTTCCTTAACTATGGTTAAATTTCGTGTCGGTTTAGCATAACATTAGAGACAGGCTCTTATCCGTCCCCAAACATCGATCTCATACGATTAACCAGGTTACTAAGCTTATAAATTTTAGTTATTGATGCTATGGGACATGTTTATGACAATCGGTAAAACTCACTTAACGACGAAAAAGATATAAATAGAAAAATACCTATTCCACTATAGGTTGTGGTATGTAGGTGTTATGTTTAAAATGTAAGTTACTATAGGCTTCACAAACTTGGCAGTTATGGTAAAGGGACGTAAAAGGAAAATATTTATGCTTCCGAGTATATAGAATTTAGCAACCAACTAACTTATAACATGACTCGACAATGCGCGATTAGTCAGTGATAACAAAATAATAATAATAATATGCGATGGTCAATAAAAAAAAAAAAAAAAAAATAATAATAATAATAATAATAAACATACAATAATAATTGTAATTTTTCCTTTCCTTTCCTTACTTCCCAAGATCAAATTCTTCTCTGTACAGTGTACACACCTACTGCCTAATATTTTTTAGATACATACGTTTAGGATATACTCAAGAATGTATAAACGTAGGTAATTAAGAAGAAAAGTATGTAATCTCTTTTTTTCCATTACTAACCCCTCCTAAATAAAGTGGACGAAATATCGCCCCCAGTTTTAGGAGCTGCGCTGCGTACCCAGTCATTGGTGTAATGAAGGTTAGGTTGACCTCTCGCAAATTATTACCTGAGACCCGATTCACCTGGTTCACAATGAAACCAGGGTCTGATTTAGAATAGGTGACTAGAGGGTGAATAATTGAATATGAATACGTATTATATGTATGGGAACGTCCATACTTGCTTACTGATTTTTCCCCAAATTTAAAGAATATCTAATCATTGAAGCCATGGTGATCAGCGATCAGAAATGGGATGTTTCGCCCGACCATTTTGATTGATAAAATGTTCTCGAGTTTGAAAGAGGACGATTTATGAGTAATAAGAATAGGTATTATCAATGTTTAAGTACCTTAACTTACAAAGCTACATACTTAGATTGGAATACGAGAATGTGTAGATGCTGTATTTTGCTGCACTCTATAAAATCATTGCTTTTGACTTAGGCAACACCTTTCCAGATTCTAGGGGTATACGATGCCATTCATGTCGTTCAAAGATTCGAACCCGCGATATCCTAACCCTCAACACCGTTCCTGAATATCACATCCGTGCACCTTTCAATGCTACCGCAAGATGTTGCTCCCGCACATTCTCTATTTTAGAAGACTTCGGTTCAAATTTCGTGTGCAAAGTAAACTGCGGTCGCTAAATAACTAAATATGTCTTCGGACAGACTGTCTTTTTCCGACAGTAGACGCATGATCTTTCTAACATTGAGGGAGGGATGGTAACTTTATCAGTATGTGAAGTATGTAGATAAAGATGACATTCCTCCCTCATGATGATATGGAGCTTCACAAAGTTACTGAAAGTCTTCAATAGATTATTTACAATCTTTTTACTAACATAACTTTCTTCATTGGATGTTCTCTGATGGTGAATGTCATTTTCATCGATTTCATTCATATTTCTTTGATTTCTTCATTTTATCAATCCAGTTTTTCTCAGTCTCCTTCATCGGTCATATTTCTTTCTCGTTTATATAATCCATGATTTTTCCTTTTATCTCATTTTTCATTCTTGAGTAACCTCTCCCTGGGAATAACACGTAGCTATGGCTCCTCACAATGTAAAAGTTGCTGACAGTTTCTTCAACGCTTAAGACTGGGGTCCACAAAGTGTGTTTAAACTCGATTTAAGTTAAACTCTCGAATTAAGCAATCTTTTGCTTAATCTGCTTGCTTTATGGCTCAAACAAATTATCCAATCAGATTGCTTACACCGAGATTAAAACAGAAACGGAATTCAAACTCACTTTGTGCATCCGACCCTAAATAGAGTCTGGAAAACCCCCTCTATTCTCGATCCTCTCAGGTCTCTTTCAGTCAAATGTGTGTCCACACAATGACCCCTGTAGTAATAAGAATAGGTATTATCAATGTTTAAGTACCTTAACTTACAAAGCTACATACTTAGATTGGAATACGAGAATGTGTAGATGCTGCATTTTGCTGCACTCTATAAATTATTGCTTTTGACTTAGGCAACACCTTTCCAGATTC
Source organism: Diaphorina citri (assembly GCF_000475195.1). Taxonomy (NCBI): domain Eukaryota; kingdom Metazoa; phylum Arthropoda; class Insecta; order Hemiptera; family Psyllidae; genus Diaphorina; species Diaphorina citri. The sequence goes on along the minus strand of NW_007377625.1, from coordinate 97,214 downwards.
TAGGGGTATACGATGCCATTCATGTCGGTCAAAGATTCGAACCCGCGATATCCTAACCCTCAACACCGTTCCTGAATATCACATCCGTGCACCTTTCAATGCTACCGCAAGATGTTGCTCCTGCACATTCTTTATTTTAGAAGACTTCGGTTCAAATTTCTTGTGCAAAGTAAACTGCGGTCGCTAAATAAAATAACTAAATATACGGACAGACTGTCTTTTTCCGACAGTAGACGCATGATCTTCTTTCTAACATTGAGGGAGGGATGGTAACTTTATCAGTATGTGAAGTATGTAGATAAAGTTTACATTCCGCCCTCAATGATGATATGGATCTTCACAAAGTTACTGATGAGTCTTCAATAGATTATTTTTACAATCTTTTTACTAACAGAACTTTCTTCATTGGATGTTTTCTGATGGTGAATGTCATTTTCATCGATTTCATTCATCATTCTTTGATTTATTCATTTTATCAATCCAGTTTTCCTCAGTCTCCTTCATCGGTCATATTTCTTTCCCGTGTGTATAATCCATGATTTTTCCTTTTATCTCATTTTTCATTCTTGAGTAACCTCTCCCTGGGAGAGTGGTCTGGGTGTAAGTTCTTTTTTTTCGAGCTAAATTCCCTTCAGGGATGAGGTATTCACAACTGGGTCGGGGTTGTGATTTTTTTTCCTTTTTTGGGTCTTTGGTCACTAGGAAACTATTCATGGGCTTAGGAGGTTCTCTTTTCTGAGGACTTTAAATTTCGGCCAAAGTAGATCAAACTTAACACAAAAATAAAAACTATTTGCTCTAAAACTTTTTTAAGCTTAGGAGAAAATTTGGTGCATGAAAATTTGGTTTCTTATACAATATACATGTGAATAGGTTTTTACATAACATTCGTTTTGATTAGAAATACGGAACCTATATTGACTAAGTGTTTGATAGAGGACCCTGTAACAACGGAGGTCTAATCGTCCCGAAATCGATAAGGAGGACAGGATAGGAGAAACCCAACTGTTCCGGGAACGAACCTTATCTGTTTAGGATAAAATCTGTTCCGGGCGGGAATGGAACCCGCTACTTAGCGCTTACAAGGCAGGCGCGCTATCCTCCAAGCTAACTAGGTACGAATAAATATTATTGATTGATCAATTTATTTGTTTTGCTTTTCAGTCAATGCCCGTCGTCATTGCTGGTAATGAAGCACAACAGAAGAAGTACCTGGGAAGACTAGTAGAGGAACCAATAGTTGCGGTACGTATATTTCCCCTGCCCTTTGATCATGAAGGTCAGGTTTTAACATCCAGAGTGAAATTTTAACCCCGATTTTACTAGTAGTTCGTCCCGGATTAGTAAGTCTTGATCAAGGTAATGATTCGGAAAAAAAACTAGACCTTGAGAAGCACAACAGAAGAAGTACCTGGGAAGACTAGTAGAGGAACCAATAGTTGCGGTACGTATATTTCCCCTGCCCTTTGATCATGAAGATCCAGTTTTAACATCTAGAGTGAAATTTTAACCCCGATTGTTAGTAGTTCGTCCCGGATTAGTAAGTCTTGATCAAGGTAATGATTCGGGGAAAAAAAACTAGACCTTGAATGCAAGGCATTTCAAACATTTGAGTGAGTAAAAAAAGTACAGAAACAAGTGTTAGGTGTATAATGTACATGGCATTAAAAAAAAAAATCAACCTGCTGACGTTTGAGGTTTGAATTGGCTACCCGGATGTAGCAAAAAAGGTGTGATCAGAGGCTCATCAGACTAGCAATGGAATTTTTAATCTCCAGGTATTCAAAGGTCGTTACTGATTAGGTCACTAGGTACAGCAGATTAATAGTAGCTGTATGCTTGGCCTGTTATAAAAGGTCATGTAGGTATAAAACTGTTTTTTGAACTTTGGTACATTCGTTTTTTCTGCACTAATTTTTCTTCATACCGTTTGTCTCCACGAGACTTGGTTGTATAACTGAATGATTTTTGTACTTTGGCTCCCAATTATCTAAAAATCAGAATGGATGGCTATTTAAAAAGAAAATGCAACGGATGTGTAGGGATTTTCCCCTCATAAAAATTGATTTCATGAAGTGTTCGTCCTTAATTGTTTGATGGTTACCTACAATATGAGAAAACTCTAATTTTTCACTTTCTATTACTAAAGTATAGCGAAGCAATACTAGTACCTATTTGATTAGAAATTTGATTGTTGATTGCAGGCATACTGTGTCACAGAGCCAGGGGCAGGGTCTGACGTGAATGGAGTCAAAACCAAAGCCGTCAAGAAAGGAGATGAGTGGATCCTTAACGGTCAGAAGATGTGGATTACCAACGGAGGAGTCGCTAACTGGTAAGATTATGAAAATTTTGCCTCTCTTCAAGTCAATCTTACTTCGCGTAAAGTAGTAAAATGTATAATCAAACGGTCAAACATTCTTGACTTGGAGGGGTGGAGTGCTACCGCACTCCTTAATTTATTTTCGTCAAGCTATGGGAACAGGCTGTAAATGAGAGATGTGTAAGAGTGAGTTATGAAAAAGAACTTCTCTTTGCAGTGGACTACTCAGTTGATGAGTGAAATCCTAACTCCCTATACATAAAGGAAAGAGAGTTGTTTTAGCCACACATGAAAGGAAATTTTCTTGACTTGGCGGGGTGGAGTGCTACCGCACTCCTTAATTTATTTTCGTCAAGCTATGGGAACAGGCTGTAAATGAGAGATGTGTAAGAGTGAGTTATGAAAATGAACTTCTCTTTGCAGTGGACTACTCAGTTAGTGAGTGAAATCCTAACTCCCTATACATAAAGGATAGAGAGTTGTTTTTTATCATTAGATTTTGTGACCAATTGGAACAGAAGATGATGAATCTTTCTTTACTTCCTCTGCAGGTACTTTGTCCTAGCTCGTACTAACCCAGACCCGAAATGTCCTGCCAGCAAAGCATTCACTGGATTCATTGTGGAGAGAGACACACCCGGACTTACCCCAGGAAGAAAGGTACGTCTTCCATTCTTGAGGTTCACAGGCGTTTGCCAAGCTCGATGGTTTTTTTTTTTTTTTTAATGCCTTTAATGACAGGATTCTCACTTACTGAGCTCTTCCACCCAACCGGTTTTTGTCAGCTTAATAGCCGTTGCTTGCTTAACCCCAGTTTTGTACCACCCCCTTACGAATGATGAATGGGAAATTACCTAGTCACTACAATCATAACTACAAAGCCTTGCGACAGGAATGCATGTTTTTTATTATTATTATTTTAAGCATTCCTAAGTATGTTGCAAATGTTGGGATGATTGACCATCAGGCCATTTTTCCAAATGCTAGTCACATGTTTCATACATTTTATGTCCCGACTTTGGACTCGAACCATCAACCTCCAGATCCGGAGTAACCACTACACACACCACTGAGGTTGGTAAACTAATGCATGATTCATTAGAACAGAAAACCAGTTTCCCTACACGATGATACCAAGCTATAGCAACACCTAGTATGCATCTGTTTTAACATAATTAATTCGGACCCAAGTCTCGTCTACTTGTTACATAACAAGAACCCTTGTAGACGTCAGAAGCTTACACTAAGGAGCTCCACAGACCTCGGGCAACAGGGTACAAAACAAGGACCTTCTTTATGGTATAACCTAGTAATGTTACTGCCTGTTAGACAAGGTGGTTGTCTTGCTGAATCCTCATACATACATAATGTTACTCCGGTTCTCCTCTATAGAAAAAGGTTCTCATAAGTATCTCAACCGGACACTAATGATTCCTTCTGTCTAATCCTTCTCAGTTTCGCAAAGGTAAGTTTTTGCTGAGTTAATCCTCTTGAGGCGGGCCCGTCCTCGAGCTTGGCGTGGATCGAGAATGGGAAAGTTCTATTAATCCGACTGAAAAACAAAAATCTAAAGTATAGTCCGTCCATTAGAGGTAAATTTTAACAACTAACTAGATAACCTCTATTTAAATCCATTTTTTAAAGGATGTAAAAAGTATTATTAATACTTTTTGGGGATGTAAATACTAACGCTTCAAACGGAACAGTACCCCTGTGCACAGAGAACCTTTTAGAGCTTAGACAGTTGTTCTTAAACGGTTTAGTTTCACTCTGTTAAACATTAAAGTGGAACTCCTTTTACTGTCCGTGGTTAGTACACATGTACAACTGATGATGTAGTTTAATGTATTAATAATAAC
>NW_007377625.1:85845-92500 GCF_000475195.1 Diaphorina citri | reverse complement strand
GGATCTTCTTACATCTCAGTTCCCTTCAGAGTTTCAAAGTCTTATTTTTCCTTCAGTTTTCCATATGTTAAGTGTCTTATTATTATTACAGGTAGCAGCTGGTGCTGTAGGTTTGGCACAAAGGTGTCTGGATGAGGCCACCAAGTACGCCTTGGAGAGAAAAGCATTCGGTGTACCCATCGCCGCTCACCAGGTAAATAATTAGCACCGTGATTTAACCTCCTAGATGTCTATTTACTCTGTCATACTTTTTAAACAACTCATAGACTCATGGATATTGAAAGTCCCAAGTTCCAGTCGAAAAAAATTGTTCCCATACCTAAATACATATGTATAGTATAATAATAATAATAATATGCGGTTCAGTTATTATATTATTGATAAAACACGGTGCTAATATATGTACTACACAAAAAGTATTGATATCCCCCCCAAAAAAAAAAGAAAAAAAAAAAACATCTTGCGTCAAAACCCAAACGCCAAGTATTCTTTAGGTCTTTAGGTTTTGTACTTTTTTTAAAATATGTTTGTCACTACATACTCGGTGTATGGAATTTAACATTCTTTATTTCATCCTCCAGGCTGTGGCGTTCATGCTAGCTGACATGGCCATTGGCATTGAAGCTTCCCGTCTGACTTGGATGAAAGCTGCGGCTGAAGTAGATCTCGGCAGAAGAAACACGCTGTACGCTTCAGTAGCCAAAGCTCTGGCTGCAGATGTCGCCAACAAATGTGCCACTGATGCTGTTCAGGTTAGTTTCTACCATATCGCGCTTTTTAGTCCGTCCGTCCTTCCTTTATTATTACTACTAATAAAAGGTACAGTCGACGGACTATTGTTACAGTGGTAAACAATCGGTAGGATCAGCTAATGCAGAAACTAATGTCATGGGTTTAACAAACAGAGAGCTTGCTTGATTCTACAGTTTGAAGTTTGTAGTTCGAAAACAATCGGTAGGATCAGCTAATGCAGAAACTAATGTCATGGGTTTAACAAACAGAGAGCTTGCTTGATTCTACAGTTTGAAATTTGTACCTAGTTCGAGGTTGAAATTTCAAAGGCCATAGTAGGTATCTATTTTCTTCCTATGAGAATTGATGTGGTTGACACACCTTATGAGGTGCTATGGAGAAAAATAGGTCTTTCATTAGGACGCTTCAGCTCTGGAAACCAGGTCCTTCACGCCGACTTTTTTGTTTATTATGGTATGGATTACAACTTCATTTTGTTTTTATCGTGTTAAAAATGAAAACAATCTTCTTTATCATCGCCCTCTCCCAACCATCACTCTAGTCTCAATTCTCTCCTAATCTTTGTCCCTCTAGGTGTTTGGAGGCAACGGATTCAACAGCGACTACCCTGTAGAGAAATTGATGAGAGATGCTAAAATCTATCAGATCTACGAAGGTACCGCCCAAATCCAGAGGCTCATTGTATCCCGTGCTATTATCGAGAAGGCTAAGAACTCCTAAGTTGACCTTGGCTACTGAGAAACAGTTTGAAAGTACCTCCGAATCCAAAAGCATGTAGCTCACCAGATAAGCCCCAACATACCAAAGTAACCCTGTACAATCAATACTCGTATATTGCTTCAAATGCTGAAATCTTTTTCTACATATCTTAGATTATCTTGTCTTTTCTTTCTACATGTATTATTTATTTATTTTTCTGTGTGCACTACTGTGCACTGTGCATGCATAATCGAAATTTATTCGGGACCAAATTTTAGTTCTTCAAATTTCTCATATGTACAGTGTACATATTTCTGTGTGTGATGTTCTATTTGATTCACGTTTCGACTCGCTCTCTGCTCTAAATGTTTCAGATAAACAACATACACAATGATGTCGACGAATTTCTACGACATTCTATTCTCGTCTCCGTCGACTTCTGATCCGGCCGCCATTTTTTATTTCGAACAACCACGTTTTATATTGGTCGAAAAATTCGTTTTTAAAAAACAATTTCATGAACGGAAAAAAGCCATGTTCTAGAGTGGAGTGCTTTTTAAAAAGTGAATTGTTTTGTGTTCATCTATCTATGCCTTAGGTACAGATTTTTATGTAAATTTTAAACGTGCATTTACATTTTTGATACAACAATTTCATGAACGGAAAAAAGCCATGTTCTAGAGTGGAGTGCTTTTTAAAAAGTGAATTGTTTTGTGTTCATCTATCTATGCCTTGATTTTTATTAAATTTTAAACGTGCATTTACATTTTTGATATAAGTCTTAAAATTAAATAGTAAATACTTTGATAAGACAAAATCAATTGTTCCCCATTTGTAAACAATACATATTTCACATTAAGAATTTTTGAGAGCATAAAGTATCACATCAATTTGTTGCCCATAACAAAGAAACTTAGATTAAATCTAAATTTAATTTGTTTATTGTTCTTAGCTTTTTATTGACACAAGTAAAACAAGTCATAATTTTATGCGTAAATTAAGTAACAACAGGTACATAAAACATTTTAATAGATATAATCCAAACTACTTCATATTCACACACGAGTCACTTATTTCACCGGAATAACCTGTTTGATTAGTTCGGATCCAATAGAGATAGAGACAATCATTGAGACTTTACTAATATTTGCCGTTTTATTGACACAAGTAAAACAAGTCATAATTTTATGCGTAAATTAAGTAACAACAGGTACATAAAACATTTTAATAGATATAATCCATACTACTTCATATTCACACACGAGTCACTTATTTCACCGGAATAACCTGTTTGATTAGTTCGGATCCAATAGAGATAAAGACAATCATTGAGACCAAGTTAACAATACACATTTTGTATTGTTACTAATAGAATGGCAGATATAGAAGCTCGAAATGCCTTCTCCAATAAAAACTATCTCCTTGCCATTCAAATCTACGAGCAAAAATTGAAAGAGATCAACAAGAATAATATCCCCCTCTCGTTGGAATTGTACTTTGGATACGCAGACTCTTTGGCCAAAAGTGGAAGACTGTGGGAGTCCCTGAATGTTTATGTTCAATGCAGTAGGATTATCGGAAAGATCCCCATTGAGAAACTGAAATACATCACCATAACTTTCCTCGACACAATCATCAGTCGATATACAAGTGATGTCAATGGAAACAATAGGGAAAGACTTGTTGATGATTTAGCGTGCGGCTTTTGTTTCGGCTTACTTATCAATCCAGTGACAGTTCAATGTGGACACACCTTTTGTAAAAAATGTGTGGTCACTAGAAAGGAATGTAGTCTGTGCAATACTGCCTTGGGCAATGTAGGAGGTAGATCTCCCAATAGACATAGCAATCTCCTGGGGAACGTTAGATTTGAACCGAATGTGATGATCAAGACTTTGGTGGAGAAGTGGTGGAGTAAGGAGCTGAATGCTGCCAAGCTGAGAGAACAAGGCAATGGACTGTTTGATAAAGGATTCATCGATGCTGCCCTCATCAAATATAATGCTGCTTTGGAATTAGGTAAGTCCATTAAAAGTTTGTACTTACCACAAAACTTGCATGCAATGCTGCTGTTATGATAGCAAATTACATTCTGATAGCCACACACCTCTATCTTTATTGTAATTTATTGACCTTAGCCACTACAAACAACAATTCTGCCTGAAGATCAACTAATTATTCTCACGTCACTACTCCTGCATCTTCACACGCAAATTTACTTGCATGAATTAGCAACTCTTCATAAACGTTCAACTCTCCAAAAATTTCGCTATATTTTTTTATATTTTATTATCTTTGTGTTAAATAAAAAATTGAAAATCATGAGAATTGTTAATTCTGCCTGAAGATCAACTAATTATTCTCACGTCAGCTACTGCTAGCTGCCGATAACACAAAGCTTTATTCTTTCTACTCCAGCATCTTCACACGCAAATTTACTTGCATGAATTAGCAACTCTTCATAAACGTTCCACTCTCCAAAAACATACAAGCCTCGGGTGGGATTTAAATCTGATCGTACTGACAGCTTCAGGTATCCGCTTGCAATTTGTTATCTGCTGACATCACGCAAATTATGTGGAGCCCAACCCAACTCCATCATAACTATCATTTTTATTTTCGAAATTAATTTTTCGCCTACATCTGAACTTAGTTTGTGAGTGTAATCCAGAGCCATACATTATATTTAGACAATTATTATTATTATTATTTCAAAGTCTTCATCATACAAGGTCAAGTTGTAATCGAGCTGACCAGTGACCACGTAGAGGCGGAATGAGCATAAGCATGACCAAATTCAGGTATGAAATGTTGTAGGAAGGAACACGAAACGGAGTCATAGGAAGGAACACATGTGGACGGTCAAAATGTAGGGATTTTCATATTTGTCTTTAGAAAAAAAAATTCCTCACAATACCGAATGAATGAGAATAGAGGCAAAACAGGGTACAAACTTGGAAGATGATGAAATCAGACTTATTTTCAATCCGTACGGTGATTAATAACTTACTATAAGAGCACGAGTCTAGATAACTAAGACAGGCGGTTACCATATTGATCAAGTTTCAGTCGATCCTCTTTTTATCTCGGTGTGTGAGATTACATTCCATCTAATAGACATTGTAGATCTGAATTCTTGCCAGAACCATCTGATGTGACGTCATGTGCTCATTGGTTAATAGGATACGCACACGCTTCGAATGACTCTATTCAGTTTTAATAGCTTATGGCTAATTGTTCCGTGTAGACCTTGAAATGTTCACTCTCGTAGGAAACATAAATATTCCTATTTTTTTAATTCCCGGTCATGGACCTCCCGTCCTACAGATGCCGCTTTAGTCACAGCTCTACAGGGTCCAAAATCGGTTTGCGTAGGTTTGTGACAGCTGTATTAATTTACTAGCGAACTTTTCCCTGCAAAATTTACCATGTACGACGATAATAAGTTATTGAAAAAACTAGAACCTTGCATAAGTTGTTGTCTTTTTTTTTTTTTTTTTTTTTTGTGGGCCCAACTCACACAACAGTTTTGGATCACCATTCGCGATCGGCACATGCCGATTTTCATTACGTAACATTGACATTCGTATTGACACACGCTCTTTTCTTGTCTACTGATCTGCATGATGACGTGTGAATAATTACCAATGGGAAATTTTCATCGTCATAATTAATGCGGATAGTTGTCACTTCAGCGGATTACATAACTAGACACTCGTATGATAGTATGGAGTATGCTTACAAATGTTCCCACGCAGTATCCTGCCTTGACTCTAGCTAAATCAACTGCCGTTTGCGCTTCCTTTTTAGACTATTCAAAATTGGAGAGCCATAAATTAAGTATCTTATTTATTTTGCTTTAGGTATTTATACCTTTGCATGTTCATATATCCCCATTTACGTACGTATGCACATTACTTGATGCTTGATGTTGGAAGTAAATGCTGTCTAATGTTTTCCTTGCGTCCAATGTGCCTTTTCTTTACATACATATGACGTTTCTTTGGTGAGTTTGGTGTCCTCAAAGCTTTGAATGCCTGGTAATGATTTTCAGATCTACCTAGATAGGTTGCATTCCCCCTAATAGTTCACTTCGGTTGGTGCATTCTACTAGTTTCGCCATACATCAGTTGCAGTAGTCTTATAGTCTGGCTACAACTATGTATGTGCAATCGTGCATGTAAGTCGGCATATTATCATTCATTTCATGCAGAAGGTGTACCGAAAGCCACGTGGCTCCGGTGATTGGGATCTCAAGGTCTGTGTGTTGAGTACTCTCAGTTATGTCATCAGTCGGATTATTGGGAGGAGCTTCAATTGTCTGATGCCATCTGAGACGTAAGTAATACCCAAGATATGAGTGATACATTTGAGATTTGAAATTATGTACCATGTTAAAGGAAATTATGCATCATGTCAGAGTTATTGATGCGTGTTCTCAGGTGCTAGTCAATGTGCCAAATCGTGACCCAAACTAGCAAAGACAAAACAAATTCTGAAAGTCCCAAAGTCTCATGTATCAACTCGAAAACAGTGTAACGTAAGATTTCTTAGACACTTTCCCCGGGACAAATGAATCTCAAATAATAGCTTTTTTTTTTCAAAGTCTGCATCATACAAGGTCAAGTTGTAATTGAGCTGACCAGTGACCACGTAGAGGCGGAATGAGCATAAGCATGACCAAATTCAGGTGTGAAATGTTGTAGGAAGGAACACGAAACGGAGTCATAGGAAGGAACACATGTGGACGGTCAAAATGTAGGGATTTTCCTATTTGTCTTTAGAAAAAAAAAAAATCCTTAAGTGTTTGTTTCGTTGTTTTTTGGAATTTAATTTTGAAGTCATTGAATGATTAAAGCTCCCGCCAGTGTGTTAGTAGTACCTTGTAGTAGAGGAGGAGAACTATCGATAGTCGGCGCCATCGATAGTTTTCGATAGTTTTTTTTATTACTAACTCGTATTTTCCTTGTTTCTAAAGGTCTTATCCCCCAAAAAGACCTAACCTAACCTAATTTAAAGAAAATTATTAACTGTACACGTATTAATTTAGGTCACAGGGTTTTATTTAAGGACATGTCTTGATGGAAGGAACCCCCTAAAAATACATTATAATAAAGAGAACTTTCTTTTAAACCTCTAACTTTGGTAAAGAATCTTTTGGGAAGAATCTTTACCGAGATAGATCAAAGATACGTTCCTGTTG
>NW_007377625.1:38857-84180 GCF_000475195.1 Diaphorina citri | reverse complement strand
CTGTTGTGAATAGTTCCAAGATCGAAAAAAGTTATTCGAATAATAGCATTTTTTTTTTTTTTTTTTTGTGGGCCCAACTTACACAACAGTTTTGGATCACCATTCGCGATCGGCACATGCCGATTTTCATTACGTAACATTGACATTCGAATTGACACACGCTCTTTTCTTGTCTACTGATCTGCATGATGACGTGTGAATAATAATTACCAATGGGAAATTTTCATCGTCATAATTAAGCGCGGATAGTTGTCACTTCAGCGGATTACATAACTAGACACTCGTATGGTAGTATGGAGTATGCTTACAAATGTTCCCACGCAGTATCCTGCCTTGACTCTAGCTAAATCAACTGCCGTTTGCGCTTCCTTTTTAGACTGTTCAAAAATGGAGAGCCTTAAATTAAGTATTTTCTTTATTTTGCTTTAGGTATTTATACCTTTGTATGTTCATATATCCCCATTTACGTACGTATGCACATTACTTGATGCTTGATGTTAGAAGTAAATGCTGTCTAATGTTTTCCTTGCGTCCAATGTGTCTTTTCTTTACATACATATGACGTTTCTTTGGTGAGTTTGGTGTCCTCAAAGCTTTGAATGCCTGGTAATGATTTTCAGATCTACCTAGATAGGTTGCTGTCCCCCTAATAGTACACTTCGGTTGGTGCATTCTACTAGTCTGGCCATACATCAGTTGGAGTAGTCTTATAGTCTGGCTACAACTATGTATGTGCAACTGTGCATGTAAGTCGGCATATTATCATTCATTTCATGCAGAAGGTATACCGAAAGCCACGTGGTTCCGGTGATTAGGATCTCAAGGTCTGTGTATTGAGTACTCTCAGTTATGTCATCGGTCAGATTATTGGGAGGAGCTTCAATTGTCTAATGCCATCTGAGACGTAAGTGATACCCAAGATATGAGTGATACATTTGAGATTTGAAATTATGCACCCATGTAAAAGTTATTGATGCGTGTTCTCAGGTGCTAGTCAATGTGCCAAATCGTGACCCATACTAGCAAAGACAAAACAAATTCTGAAAGTCCCAATAAGTCTCATGTTATCAACTCGAAAACAGTGTAACGTAAGATTTGTTAGACACTTTCCCGGGACAAATGAATCTCAAATAATAGTAGGAGTAGTAGGACAACCTAGAAAGCTGAGACTAGTTGAGCGTCGCTAGGACCCTAGAACGATCAAGGTTCAAACTCAAGTTCTCGGGAACAGAAACAGTCATAGGCAAAGTGGAAACAAGAGATGCAGACCGTGTAACCAGAGATAAGTCATGAGTCACGGAGTAAGTAGAATGAGCAGACACAGAGCAGGTTATAAATTTGGTGAATGGTTACGTAAAGCCCCCATGTGCCAAGTGTTTACTAGTCAGGGTCATCGCGGTATTATCGCTAGGGAATCACGTCACGTGCATAAATTATCTCGCTAAATATGACAAATTATGTATGGTCAAAATATGACAAAATAGACGGTAATGCTTTGTGACGTTTACGAATAATTTGCATTAATTTAATACCTTTACAAATGATATCCTATCAAGGACGGTTTACTTGTTGGTCCTTGCATAGAAGACTAGATGAGAGCCATTTCTAAGAAGATTGGGTTTTCCAATCTCTAGAATTTTCTTTCAAGAGAAGTAATTAGCTACATAAAAACCCCAAGGGAACGGAATTTTCTGTACAGTAAAGTAGCAAATGGGACACTTTGGTTATTGGTGATCTGTTAGTCATACCGAGTCGAGGGAAAAAAAAACTACATATCAGGTCCAACAAAACACGACTTCAAACATTTTGAGCTAACTTCTAGATAAGCTCCTAATACTGAGCAAATTTTGAAAGAAGCAGTCACTTCTACATACCAATACAGTCTACCATCATGGCAAGAACGGAGTGCTCAGCAGTTCAACACTCTTACAAAAGACAAAACAACAACGATTACATTGGATACATGTTACACACACACAGACACAACATGAAGCACATTTATGTAACAGGCAACAAGACACAGATTTCAAAAGGTGAAGGAGTTATGTGAACTGATCTCAATATTAGTCCTGAGGTAACTCTATGAAGAGTCTTAATACAATTACGAAATGTTCTTGGGGTACCAATGTACCATTCACCATTCTCTTGATAGATAACATTGAAACCCCCTCCTACAATGTTGCTAAAGTCAGTACCATGAACATTATTTATTGAATCCTTTTGAAAATAACTAGAAAATGGAAATGAGAGAACGGTTGAATACTTGGTACTATCGACAGAATCGGATCACTTTTCTAATAAGCCCCAATCGCCAGGCTGAAAGTTATCGTACGCGAAATGAGCACGATTCCAAACCAATAAGGTCTATACCTCCTGCTCATTGGTAGTTCGAAAAACCTTGTTGACTTATGACCGCTTACCCTTAGTGTTGTAATGGTACATTTGCTAGATCCATTGGACAGCGCCACAAACGATTTGACCAAGTCAGTACCATTTGACATCTTGTACCATACCATGTTTTTACGCTAGTTCAAAGTAGTCCAAGCAGACTCCACTCGGTTTACCTCGCTGTGATTATTCAATCCCGTAGTCTGATATAATGGAGTGCTAGATTGGGTGCCGGGTTCGATGCTGTAACCTACATTACCATTTGGTATCCACAGTACCAACGAGTCATATAACCTAATGCTAAGTTGGCCAAGTGCAGTCACCGCGCTGTGTAAGTGTGTTACCGCAACCATTTGGTTCGGTATTGATTGTTCGAATTTGAATAGGTCTCAGCCGTCTAGTTTGATACCAACCGCATGGGTTTTTGTGTGTTTGGCAGACCTATTGGAATTAAAACAATTATCAGATTGACAAACAGCAGCGGAGCGGCGCGTCGCATGTATTTAATAAGAATTCCAGATTTGGAGAATATGCACTGTCACAATTTCACATGACCATGCTATTTTAAGACTCCTGGAAAGAGCTTAAACTCGAACTTGCGTTTTTTTTACTAGAACTTTCGACTTCCGCTCAAGGTTTCTTATTTACAAGAAATCAACCCAACAATATGATGATGACGGGCGGAAGCGGAAGGGACTAATACAACAACAGCTGAACTGGTGTCTACTCAAAGATAAGAAGGCAGCTGTAGGCAGTTGGAGAATATGCACTGTCACAATTTCACATGACCATGCTATTTTAAGACTCCTGGAAAGAGCTTAAACTCGAACTTGCGTTTTTTTTTTACTAGAATTTTCGACTTCCGCTCAAGGTTTCTTATTTACAAGAAATCAACCCAGATGATGACGGGCGGAAGGGACTAATACAACAACAGCTGAACTGGTGTCTACTCAAAGATAAAAAGGCAGCTGTAGGCAGTCAAAACATGCTAACATCCAGTTTCTCTTCGGGTGGTCTTCTATTGGGATTAGGGTTGACTGCTAGCGTTGGGTCTGGTTCTACGCGCGAGTAATCTAGGGTCTGAGGTATTGTTGAAAATAGGGATTAGAGGGCTCCTTGCTGCTTCAGGCTTATTTTGGAGGTACATATTGTGAAATGTAGGAAGGTCTACTACTATCAGGGATAGGCTTTTGAAAACCAATTTGAAATGCAAAATGTAAAATGCCTCTAGAAAACCAATTTGAAATGCAAAATGTAAAATGCTTTTTAAAACCCAATTTGAAATGTAAAATGCAAAATGTACATTTTGCAAATGGTTTTTTAAATGCTTTTTAAAATGGATTTTCAAACAATAGGGGTACCAATGTACCATTCACCATTCTCTTGATAGATAACATTGAAACCCCCTCCTACAATGTTGCTAAAGTCAGTACCATGAACATTATTTATTGAATCCTTTTGAAAATAACTAGAAAATGGAAATGAGAGAACGGTTGAATACTTGGTACTATCGACAGAATCGGATCACTTTTCTAATAAGCCCCAATCGCCAGGGGTACCAATGTACCATTCACCATTCTCTTGATAGATAACATTGAAACCCCCTCCTACAATGTTGCTAAAGTCAGTACCATGAACCTCGCTAAATATGACAAATTATGTATGGTCAAAATATGACAAAATAGACGGTAATGCTTTGTGACGTTTACGAATAATTTGCATTAATTTAATACCTTTACAAATGATATCCTATCAAGGACGGTTTACTTTTTGGTCCTTGCATAGAAGACTAGATGAGAGCCATTTCTAAGAAGATTGGGTTTTCCAATCTCTAGAATTTTCTTTCAAGAGAAGTAATTAGCTACATAAAAACCCCAAGGGAACGGAATTTTCTGTACAGTAAAGTAGCAAATGGGACACTTTGGTTATTGGTGATCTGTTAGTCATACCGAGTCGAGGGAAAAAAAAACTACATATCAGGTCCAACAAAACACGACTTCAAACATTTTGAGCTAATATCAAGGACGGTTTACTTGTTGGTCCTTGCATAGAAGACTAGATGAGAGCCATTTCTAAGAAGGGTTTTCTAAGAAGATTGGGTTTTCCAATCTCTAGAATTTTCTTTCAAGAGAAGTAATTAGCTACATAAAAACCCCAAAGGAACGGAATTTTCTGTACAGGAAAGTAGCAAATGGGACACTTTGGTTATTGGTGATCTGTTAGTCATACCGAGTCGAGGGAAAAAAGAAATACATATCAGGTCCAACAAAACACGACTTCAAAAATTTTGAGCTTCTAGATAAGCTCCTAATACTGAGCAAATTTTGAAAGAAGCAGTCACTTCTACATACCAATACAGTCTACCATCATGGCAAGAACGGAGTGCTCAGCAGTTCAACACTCTTACAAAAGACAAAACAACAACGATTACATTGGATACATGTTACACACACACAGACACAACATGAAGCACATTTATGTAACAGGCAACAAGACACAGATTTCAAAAGGTGAAGGAGTTATGTGAACTGATCTCAATATTAGTCCTGAGTTAACTCTATGAAGAGTCTTAATACAATTACGAAATGTTCTTGGGGTACCAATGTACCATTCACCATTCTCTTGATAGATAACATTGAAACCCACTCCTACAATGTTGCTAAAGTCAGTACCATGAACATTTATTGAATCCTTTTGAAAATACCTAGAAAATGGAAATGAGAGAACGGTCGAATACTTGGTACTATCGACAGAATCGGATCACTTTTCTAATAAGCCCCAATCGCCAAGCTGAAAGTTATCGTACGCCAAATGAGCACGATTCCAAACCAATAAGGTCTATACCTCCTGCTCATTGGTAGTTCGAAAAACCTTGTTGACTTATGACCGCTTACCCTTAGTGTTGTAATGGTACATTTGCTAGATCCATTGGACAGCGCCACAAACGATTTGACCAAGTCAGTACCATTTGACATCTTGTACCATACCATGTTTTTACGCTAGTTCAAAGTAGTCCAAGCAGACTCCACTCGGTTTACCTCGCTGTGATTATTCAATCCCGTAGTCTGATATAATGGAGTGCTAGATTGGGTGCCGGGTTCGATGCTGTAACCTACATTACCATTTGGTATCCACAGTACCAACGAGTCATATAACCTAATGCTAAGTTGGCCAAGTGCAGTCACCGCGCTGTGTAAGTGTGTTACCGCAACCATTTGGTTCGGTATTGATTGTTCGAATTTGAATAGGTCTCAGCCGTCTAGTTTGATACCAACCGCATGGGTTTTTGTGTGTTTGGCAGACCTATTGGAATTAAAACAATTATCAGATTGACAAACAGCAGCGGAGCGGCGCGTCGCATGTATTTAATAAGAATTCCAGATTTGGAGAATATGCACTGTCACAATTTCACATGACCATGCTATTTTAAGACTCCTGGAAAGAGCTTAAACTCGAACTTGCGTTTTTTTTTTACTAGAATTTTCGACTTCCGCTCAAGGTTTCTTATTTACAAGAAATCAACCCAGATGATGACGGGCGGAAGGGACTAATACAACAACAGCTGAACTGGTGTCTACTCAAAGATAAAAAGGCAGCTGTAGGCAGTCAAAACATGCTAACATCCAGTTTCTCTTCGGGTGGTCTTCTATTGGGATTAGGGTTGACTGCTAGCGTTGGGTCTGGTTCTACGCGCGAGTAATCTAGGGTCTGAGGTATTGTTGAAAATAGGGATTAGAGGGCTCCTTGCTGCTTCAGGCTTATTTTGGAGGTACATATTGTGAAATGTAGGAAGGTCTACTACTATCAGGGATAGTTATTATTACTTTTTTTTAATTTTTTTGAAAAAAGCATTTTTAAAAAAAGCATTTTGGCTCAAATGTAAAATGGGTCAAAAAAAGCATTTAAAATGTAAAATGCAAAATGCTTTTTCAAAACCAATTTGAAATGTAAAATGTAAATGTACATTTTACATTTTGCATTTTGCATTTTCCATTTTGCATTTTGCGGTTCGCACATCTCTGGTCAAAACATGCTAACATCCAGTTTCTCTTCGGGTGGTCTTTTATTGGGATTAGGGTTGACTGCTAGCGTTGGGTCTGGCTCTACGCGTGAGTAATCTGGGGTCTGAGGTATTGTTGAAAATAGGGATTAGAGGGCTCCTTGCTGCTTCAGGCTTATTTTGGAGGCATTGTGAAATGTAGGAAGGTCTACTACTATCAGGGGTAATTATTATTACTTTTAGGTCTTTAGGTTATGTACTAGGGTCAAATATTGACTGAGATCATCACTGTCCATGAGATATTCAAACTGGTAATATCACGTACCCTTGAAAGTCAATACCTCAGGACAATCTGGGGACTTCATAGTCCATTAGGACCGAAAGGTGCGTTCAGAAGAAGTTTATTCAAAACTTCGGCGTGAAACGTTAGACTTTTTTAACTAATTTTAGACAATGAAAAGTAAATGAGGAATGGAAGATTCCACAACTGAAAATATACATAAGTAAACTACAATTCCCGGTATTGTTTCAACACCCGCATAACATATTGTTCACCTTTGTATTTTGCAGATAATGATGAATATTTATAAACCGGTTTAAGTAAAACTAACCAATTTGGTACCTCAACAAAGGCAGGTATGGTGGAAAGGAAGACCCTACTTGTTTAGTAAGTCGCGTTTTTTTTCCAACAAGATTTCTTCTTATCATATTTATTTTATTAAAATGTATTTTAGAACAATTTATTGGAAATGTATTAAAAGAAAATGTATTTTATCTCCTATTCTGCACACAAGCGTAACTTCGGATGCATTTGAACACACTTTGTCAGCTCCAGGCTCTATTACCCTAGAGAAAACCCACAGGCAGAAAACAATACTGACTACATTGTGGTGTATAATTTCATTGATTCCATACATCACCAGCAGCAAGTAGCCATGAAGGTGACTTCAATTATTTGCTTCATTTTTCCCAGAAATGTTTTCAGTGTTATGTAATGCGGCTTTGAATGTTTTTTCACTCACACAAACACCTCGTGTCTTCGTACTTCGTAGGAGGCACTTGAGTTTGAGTGTTGGGGGAGATATTTGCTTTTGTCATTGTTCGCAGAATTTTAGTTCAGACCTTGGAATTGTCAACAAAGTCAAAATTTTCGATATTGAAATCCATTTGAGGCGATGAAAATTGTGTTTAAAGAGGTTTTCCTTGGAGTAAGTTGTAGTGGTTTGAAAAGTGTAGGGATTGAGGGATAGGGACATTGGGTAGATCTGTTGTCACCCAACGACTACGACTTTTTTTATGGTAGGTAGGTACATAGGTACTGATTTTCTCTAATCACTACGGGCTAAAAAATTCCCGGAGGGACGGACCCAGCTTGCACCACCTCTGTGTACGCTGTCATGTTCTCTGTTCTACGCCACCTCGGATAGATGGAGATGAATAATTTATGACTAAACTTAACTAATAACCTCTTGGTACTTGTATTGATCATTCAGATATACCTACGTTTCTTCTTGGCAGTGTTGCGTGGTGTGCGCGAGGCAGTACTCGAATGGCGTGACCAACAAGTACAATGAACTAGAGAACAAAACGAATGTATGCGCTTGGTAATGATTTTCGACATAAATATTAATATCCAGAGAGATATAATCACCGTCTATGACAGTTTTTAAGATAGAAGGACGAAGGTTGAACAGGGCCTCTCGAAAATCAATATTGTCATTGACTTCTATGTCTTGGAATTGCAGTTGCAATGAACTTGGAGTAAGTGCAGGTATCTCGGTAACTATGTACATCAAATAGTGACAAGCAAGAAATCACGTGAGTATCTGATGACCATGTGTAATTATAATTAAGTTCTAATGAACTTCAGTAAATAGTATTTAATTAGTACTTGTACACCCACGCATTTGTGTTTTAATCTTTTAACTGCTTGACCTCAAAGATGCCTGTTCAAAGTCCTTCCTTGGTAAAAATTCTACCTTATCAATTTGAGACAATGATTTCACGGCCATAAAAGGAACCAATATGTCAAAGTCATATCCATTAATCACGCCTTTGAAATAAATTGGGTTTCGTGTGTCACCTACATACTTGGCTTATGTAATATGAATGACATTTTTCACTTATGTAACACAATACAAGAATGGTGCCTCAAATGAAATCAAGTCATTAAGGTTGAGGGCCTCAACCTTAATGACTTGATTTCATTTGAGGCACCATTCTTGTATTGTGTTACATAAGTGAAAAATGTCATTCATATTACATAAGCCAAGTATGTAGGTGACACACGAAACCCAATTTATTTCAAAGGCGTGATTAATGGATATGACTTTGACATATTGGTTCCTTTTATGGCCGTGAAATCATTGTCTCAAATTGATAAGGTAGAATTTTTACCAAGGAAGGACTTTGAACAGGCATCTTTGAGGTCAAGCAGTTAAAAGATTAAAACACAAATGCGTGGGTGTACAAGTACTAATTATCACATGGCCTCTTGATGCCCTGCGCTCATTGAAAACCTGGTTAATATTCATTGGGAATATCAGAGCTAATTAAAGTTCTTTGGTAATTGGCAATTGGCTTAAATGGGGAGAAAAACAAAAGAAATCTATAGGAACAATCCGTCAGAAACCGTCTGCATTCTTGCTCACATGGCCTCTTGATGCCCTGCGCTCATTGAAAACCTGGTTAATATTCATTGGGAATATCAGAGCTAATTAAAGTTCTTTGGTAATCGGCAATTGGCTTAAATGGGGAGAAAAACGAAAGAAATCTATAGGAACAATCCGTCAGAAACCGTCTGCATTCTCGTGACAAAATAAAGTACCCAGGTTTATTGAAGAAGTACCTACAAAATTTTCCTGCATACCAATTATACTACAGTGATGATTGCATAATTTCACGCTTTTGTACAATGGAACATGGATTTTCTCCCAAGGGTCAGTCAATCTGAGCAATATGTGTCCGCGTAAAAAGGGCCTACGTGTCCTATCACTGAGAACAAGACAAACATTTGACCAAATGAATGAGATCAGTCCATTGCTGTTATGTAAATTTAAATGAACCTTGTTTGTTTTGAACAGTGCTTGTGTTGTAACTACTCACCTACTTGTGTGGGTCGCAGGACGATTTCGGAAGCATTACCAAACTGTGTCCTCGAAAGTAAATTACGTATGAGCCACAAAGCTACATATCCACTTACTTAAAAAAATAGCTTTTCAAGTGATCTAATTTTCTTGTGTTGCGATTGCCTCTTTATACGTATCCTTTCATTCATCTTCTTTGTCAATGTTGTTACCTAGCATATCTCTTGATACTTCCTTAATGAGCACGATTCCAAACCAATAAGGTCTATACCTCCTGCTCATTGGTAGTTCGAAAAACCTTGTTGACTTATGACCGCTTACCCTTTGTGTTGTAATGGTACATTTGCTAGATCCATTTGACAACGCCACAATTCTATTTGATCAAGTCAGTACCATTTGACATCTTGTACCATACCATGTTTTTACGCTAGTTCAAAGTAGTCCAAGCAGACTCCACTCGGTTTACCTCGCTGTGATTATTCAATCCCCCTGATATAATGGAGTGCTAGATTGGGTGCCGGGTTCGATGCTGTAACCTACATTACCATTTGGTATCCACAAGAGTACCAACGAGTCATGTAACCTAATGCTAAGTTGGCCAAGTGCAGTCACCACGCCTGTGTAACTGTGTTACCGCAACCATTTGGTTCGGTATTGATTGTTCGAATTTGAATAGGTCTCAGCCGTCTGGTTTGATACCAACCGCATGGATTTTTGTGTGTTTGGCAGACCTATTGGAATTAAAACAATTATCAGATTGACAAACAGCAGCGGAGCGGCGCGTCGCATGTATTTAATAAGAATTCCAGATTTGGAGAATACCTATGCACTGTCACAATTTCACATGACCATGCTATTTTAAGACTCCTGGAAAGAGCTTAAACTCGAACTTGCGTTTTTTTTTACTAGAACTTTCGACTTCCGCTCAAGGTTTCTTATTTACAAGAAATCAACCCAACAATATGATGATGACGGGCGGAAGGGACTAATACAACAACAGCTGAACTGGTGTCTACTCAAAGATAAGAAGGCAGCTGTAGGCAGTCAAAACCAGAGATGTGCAAAATGCTTTTGAAAACCAATTTGAAATGCAAAATGTAAAATGCCTCTAGAAAACCAATTTGAAATGCAAAATGTAAAATGCTTTTTAAAACCCAATTTGAAATGCAAAATGTAAAATGCCTCTAGAAAACCAATTTGAAATGCAAAATGTAAAATGCCTCTAGAAAACCAATTTGAAATGCAAAATGTAAAATGCCTCTAGAAAACCAATTTGAAATGCAAAATGTAAAATGCCTCTAGAAAACCAATTTGAAATGCAAAATGTAAAATGCCTCTAGAAAACCAATTTGAAATGCAAAATGTAAAATGCCTCTAGAAAACCAATTTGAAATGCAAAATGTAAAATGCCTCTAGAAAACCAATTTGAAATGCAAAATGTAAAATGCCTCTAGAAAACCAATTTGAAATGCAAAATGTAAAATGCCTCTAGAAAACCAATTTGAAATGCAAAATGTAAAATGCATAGTCCATTAGGACCGAAAGGTGCGTTCATAAGAAGTTTATTCAAAACTTCGGCGTGAAACGTCAGACTTTTTAACTAATTTTAGACAATGAAAAGTAAATGAGGAATGGAAGATTCCACAACCTGAAAATATACATAAGTAAACTACAATTCCCGGTATTGTTTCAACACCCGCATAACATATTGTTCACCTTTGTATTTTGCAGATAATGATGAATATTTATAAACCGGTTTAAGTAAAACTAACCAATTTGGTACCTCAACAAAGGCAGGTATGGTGGAAAGGAAGACCCTACTTGTTTAGTAAGTCGCGTTTTTTTTCCAACAAGATTTCTTCTTATCATATTTATTTTATTAAAATGTATTTTAGAACAATTTATTGGAAATGTATTAAAAGAAAATGTATTTTATCTCCTATTCTGCACACAAGCGTAACTTCGGATGCATTTGAACACACTTTGTCAGCTCCAGGCTCTATTACCCTAGAGAAAACCCACAGGCAGAAAACAATACTGACTACATTGTGGTGTATAATTTCATTGATTCCATACATCACCAGCAGCAAGTAGCCATGAAGGTGACTTCAATTATTTGCTTCATTTTTCCCAGAAATGTTTTCAGTGTTATGTAATGCGGCTTTGAATGTTTTTTCACTCACACAAACACCTCGTGTCTTCGTACTTCGTAGGAGGCACTTGAGTTTGAGTGTTGGGGGAGATATTTGCTTTTGTCATTGTTCGCAGAATTTTAGTTCAGACCTTGGAATTGTCAACAAAGTCAAAATTTTCGATATTGAAATCCATTTGAGGCAATGAAAATTGTGTTTAAAGAGGTTTTCCTTGGAGTAAGTTGTAGTCATGTAGTGGTTTGAAAAGTGTAGGGATTGAGGGATAGGGACATTGGGTAGATCTGTTGTCACCCAACGACTACGACTTTTTTATGGAAAGCAGCGCGTCTTTTGGACATCTTCACTGTGGTCTCAGAAATTTTGAAAATCCCCTTCCAGGATGAATATTTTATTGTCAACACCCGGTATCGCATACGCAGATGTCTGACCTCCATTATCAGAAGTATGTTAGTTCTCCTTTGCTCTTGTTGCCATACACCTGGGACTACAATATAAAGGTTAAATGCAAATGTGCGCTTACAGCTATTGCGCTTAGGGCTTACTATACCTATAGCTTATCCATAGGTTTAGGTAGAATATTTTATTGTCAACACCCGGTATCGCATACGCAGATGTCTGACCTCCATTATCAGAAGTATGTTAGTTCTCCTTTGCTCTTGTTCCCATACACCTGGGACTACAATATAAAGGTTAAATGCAAATGTGCGCTTACAGCTTTTGCGCTCAGGGCTTACTATACCTATAGCTTATCCATAGGTTTAGGTACATAATATTTACTTGGGTATTATTTTTATATAACTACTAGTTATGTAACTGATTATCTTGTTTACCTGGTGATCCCCCTCCCACTTCGGAGAGACTTTGCTCGTATTTTCCAGGAGGTAGGAAAGACGTACGAGGAAAAGTGAAATGAAATACCCGATGAATTTCCAGAATATAAACACTATACATCACTTACCATACTTACTTCTTATTTATTTTATAAGTAGGTACAGTACGTACATATACATATTTCAAGTGCCTATTGATTCAAAACAAATCTGTAGGTATTTACATTCTAGAGGGGGGGGGGGGACTGAACTATTACAGTATTTCCATGAAATTTTCATTGTTCATTGTAAAGCGAATTCCCAAACTGAAGTTTTAAGTCTTTTCACCATATTTTACTTTAACGAATATCTACTTTTCCCCCCAAAAGTTGCCAAATCTAGAAGAAACTACACATTAGAAAACAGGTATTTACGTACATTTTCTTTCAAGTACACAACTATGTACGTACACCTACGTACATATGTCTAGGTATTACAGGAATTAGCTCCTAACGCCTGTTATGTAATCGTACAATATTGTAGAGAACATATCCATATTGCTATCTAAAGTATCTCGGATCCCTTTGGAGTACCTGCGTTGATATCTGTTATGTAATCAGACCCATTCATTGTTATCTACTGTGATCCCTTTGTATCTACCAGGCTTACCTTTGATAATAATGTATTATGGTTACACAATAGATTGAATAGATGATGGATGACATGTATTGATTGGTTTGAACAGTATTGTTTCTTTAGATTCCTCTTGAATCATCTACAAACGATGGTCGGCGAAATGACACACTGTTACAACATTACTACTCCTACCTAAAATAACGTCCTGTTTTCCATGAAAACCTCAATACTTCATTTTCTGGTGCAAAACCTTTGTATCTACCAGGCTTACCTTTGATAATAATGTATTATGGTTACACAATAGATTGAATAGATGATGGATGACATGTATTGATTGCTTTGAACAGTATTGTTTCTTTAGATTCCTCTTGAATCATCTACAAACCATGGTCGGCCAAATGACACACTGTTACAACATTACTACTCCTACCTAAAATAACGTCCTATTTTCCATGAAAACCTCAATACTTCTTTTTCTGGTGCAAAAGAAATTGAAAAGTCGCTCCCTGTGCAGATTGCAGACTACTGGAAGATGAAGATTTGATGGTTTTGGTGACAGTGACGGCTCGGAACGTAACGCAAGTAAGTCGCTGAATAGATGATGGATGACATGTATTGATTGCTTTGAACAGTATTGTTTCTTTAGATTCCTCTTGAATCATCTACAAACCATGGTCGGCGAAATGACACACTGTTACAACATTACTACTCCTACCTAAAATAACGTCCTGTTTTCCATGAAAATCTCAATACTTCTTTTTCTGGTGCAAAAGAAATTGAAAAGTCGCTCCCTGTGCAGATTGCAGACTACTTGAAGATGAAGATTTGATGGTTTTGATGACAGTGACGGCTCGGAACGTAACGCAAGTAAGTCGCTCCCTATAGGATAAAGTCCCTTTTGTAGATGGCAGATAAATGGTTTTTTTGCAAGATCCGCTTTCCTCAAGAGAGATTTGCAAAAGGAAACTTGTGAACCATTAACTTACATTGGGAATCGAGGAATCAGACTGCTTACCGCTTGAAGATATCGGAAAACCATTTATGTATCTACTATAACTGGTTCATACATAATTATGTCGCCTAGAACAGATTAGTACTTGTTTGAACATAATCATAACCACATTATGATGCTAAATGCGGATCACAAGAGTATCCTCTTCATCAGAAGAAACAAGAACACCGGTCTACATTACCCTGGCATTAAAGACATGCAACACTGGATGAGGTTTTATGAAACAGTTCTGAAGTAGGTCAACGTGGCAACAATGTGGGTTATGTACAGGGTGAACCAGAACTGGTTGTATTGACAGATTCAACCTAAGAGATTAGTTCAATGTATACCTAGTAAATACTCGTATAATTATGTAATTAATCTTATTTGTTGAAGATGCATAGGAGGAGCGCAGACAATCATATCATGAGAAATACTGCAAATGTGCAAATATATTCCTTTTGGTCTTTTCTTAAGAAACCTAGGATACATCCAAAGAAATACAAGTAATTAATTTCCAACTCTTTTGAAGATGTCTTTGAGCTACTTTCCATTTCGATTTGGCCGCGGTATCTTGCCTTATTCTAATATGGTGATTTATATCTTTCTTAAGAAACCTAGGATACATCCAAAGAAATACAAGTAATTAATTTCCAACTCTTTTGAAGATGTCTCTGAGCTACTTTGCATTTTGATTTGGCCGCGGTATCTTGCCTTATTCTAATATGGTGATTTATATCCTGTCCTCTTCAAATATTTGAAGAAATGACATTGCATAGTTTTCCTTCCTCAACAGCCATAAGGGACTTTGCTACAAAATGTTAATGTACTGGGACTAGTTATCCTCCCTCAACAGCCATAAGAGACTTTGTCACTCTATTTATACTTAGTATAGTCATTCGCTGCGTAGGATTCACCCCGTATTCCAAGTCTCGGGTCACGAGTTCTAATCCGGCATAATTCTAAGTTCTTCAGTACTATCCTGCCTGCCAGTAGTTCTACAGCTGCCACACCTTGTGTGTATGTTAGTGTGAAGTAATCATAAATAATCACTTTAGTCAGGTTTTTGGTACTTAACGCAATGCACAGGACCAGGTGATTGTATAAACATCAGTCGAAGGATAGGACTTTTTATGTTCTTTATGCTTGGTGCTCTTCCGTGGATCTTCAGATGTTTTAATGAATTTTGTTGAACACCGGGAATGATCTTTGTTTGATTCACGTAACAATGCTTTAGCCACCAATAAAGAAATAGCATTGCAGCGGTTTCCATTTTCCAGGGGTCCTTCTCTTACAATGACAATGACAGAAATTTCCCCACTCACAAGAATATAGTCCCCAATGATGGTTCATCTTGAAGACTGCTCGAAAATTTATTCATAGAATACGCTTTGCATAGGAATTCCATCTGTATCTTCAAGAGAAACTGTAGAGCCTTGGTGGTAAAAACGAAGAGCTTGCAACTGGATTAGATAATCATTAGAAGTCGGTAGGTTGTTCAATGTTCAGCCCCTTCATGCAGTCCGCACATCAAAGAAACTGAATCCTTTCATTCCGTCAATTAATGTCCTGCAAAATTGAATGCAAATGTTACTTTGTTATCTTTTGTCTCCTCTTCTGCCTCTTGTCTATTCATCCCAAACTCTTTCTTCTCATCCTTTGTCTTCTTCCATTGTTGTATTTGTTGTTCTCTACATATTTATCCTTGAAGGTGAGTTCAAAGACTCGTAAAGAAATTTATCATTCAAGTTCTTTCTATGGCTTGAAGATGGATCTGAAAGTTGCCAAGTTTGCTATACCTACGTTTTTTGCCATTTGTTTACCTTGGTATTTTTTTCTATATTAGGTACTCTTGTTGTATACAGTTTGTTATTGTTATTTATTATTTTTCCTTTTCACTCCATTTCTTTCTGTCTTTCAGTTCCTTGACTGATATCCTTGAATTTGGGTTTTGTTAAACTTCCTTTTTGTTGCAGTGATAAGTTTTGCTGTTTCTTTTCTGACTTGTAAGAAGTTTCCATGGTTTTCCACACTTTTTCTACTGTTCCATTTCAGCCACGCTTGCCTCCGGTTTGCTATTGCCTTATTGCAGTCTTCATTCCACCATGGATGTTTACGCTTCCTGTTTGGTTTTAACGTTTCGTTTGCTGACTGAATCATTGCTGATTTAATGCCGTCCCAGTTTGTTTTATTAGGCTTGTGGTGGAGAGCAGCGGTGAATTTGTCTTTGATTTCTGGATCTTTAAGCAAATTGACATCAATTTTGAGAGGTTTATCTTTCAGTGGGGTGTTAGTTTTCTGACTTCGATTATTTGGAATAATACTCATTTTAACCAAGGATAAGTAGTGATCTGAGTCTATGTTGGCATTTCTTAGGACTTTTACATTCAAGATTTCTCTGTTAGATTTGTTTGAGATAGCCACATGATCAAGTTGGAATTCCCCCATCATGGGGTTTGGGTGTTTCCAGGTTTTCATTTTCCTTGGTAAATGTTTGAAGGATGTGGATTTCAACTTTAAATCACAGTTTCGACAGACTTCAATCAAGCGCTCACCATTTCTATTTGTCCTTCTGTGTGCTGGATAATCCCCAACAACTTTCTGGTTCTTTTTTTCCTTGCCTATTTGGGCATTAAAGTCGCCGATTAAAATGATGGAGTGATGTTTTGGAACTTTATCAATTGTTTCTTCAAGTTTTTCCCATAATTTGTCTACAGACTCCGGGTCTTTCTTGTTGGTTTCATTAGTGGGTGCGTGGAAGTTCACTATTGTATATGCCTTGTTGATGGACTTGAAGGACAATGTTGATAGTCTTCCACAGACTGATGAGAAATCTAAGATTGAATTTACAATTTTCTTATTTACAATAAAACCCGTTCCAAGATGTGGAATGTTTTTGGTTACTCTTCTCCCAGGTTTTCCCTTGGTTCTCAGGAATTACTGACTCTACTGATTAAAATATTTCTATATTTCTAACCAATTCCCTGATTAGAACTGGAATGGACAAGGAACGGATTAGTCCTCTGTCTCTGTTTTGTCAATGTTCAAAGTCCTGCTTTTACGTAAAAACATGGTCAAATAGTTATGCTTAACAGTAGCTACTCAGAACAAATCTACATTTTGTCAATGTTCAAAGTCCTGCTTTTACGTAAAAACATGGTCAAATAGTTATGCTTAACAGTAGCTACTCAGAACAAATCTACAAATGGTTACAAATAAATCCATTTGTATCTCCATTTCCAAACCATATCTGTCGGTCTTGGGCTTTCCAAGCCATTCCTTGGTTGGTCATAGTGGTCCATTACCAAGTAAATTGCAACATTTTATTGGCGTTGACTATGGGAACATGTTCGTTTATTGTTGCTTAGTTTATCTCCATTTCCAAACCATATCTGTCGGTCTTGGGCTTTCCAGGCCATTCCTTGGTTGGTCATAGTGGTCCATTACCAAGTAAATTGCAACATTTTATTGGCGTTGACTATGGGAACATGTTCGTTTATTGTTGCTTAGTTTCTGATGTCCATGTCCAAGTTCAGTATTCGGAATACAAATGATGTCATTACCGTTTGACTCGTTGTGCCAAGTGATTCCTCGCGTGTCGTCCGGTGATAAATGCGGCAATTCTCTTCTCCGAACTCTTTTTCTTTGGTTTCATGTCTTTTTCAGTAGTTAACCTAGGCTGCCAGTAGAGTATATCTCATTGCTTAGTTTCTGATGTCCATGTTCAAGTTCAGTATTCGGAATACAAATGATGTCATTACCGTTTGACTCGTTGTGCCAAGTGATTCCACGCGTGTCGTCCGGTGATAAATGCGGCAATTCTCTTCTCCGAACTCTTTTTCTTTGGTTTCATGTCTTTTTCAGTAGTCAACCTAGGCTGGCAGTAGTGTATACTCGTATCTCATTTTTCTGAATTCCTCAGAGCCCTCATTTGTTCTTGATGAAAATGGATGCTGTTACTAAACTTGCAGTCTACTCGTACATTTCCCACTCATCTGGGCCTCAGAGCCCTCATTTGTTCTTGATGAAAATGGATGCTGTTACTAAACTTGCAGTCTACTCGTACATTTCCCACTCATCTGGGCCTTTTTCTTGTAGGAATGCCAGATGGTTCACAGAGGGAAATTTGCTGGTACTGTAGTAATTTCACTTACAATTTCCCTTACAAATTATGTTCCTGGGGCCTTCATTAACACTTCACAAAGAGCACGCTAGACGCTAGGCCACACTGACACTGTTTTCTAATTGACAGGATCTTGGTAGTCTGTTTCATTGGTGACCTCATCACCACACGCGACGATCAGAGGATATGCCTCCTCTCCTCCTCAGATTGGTATGTCACAGGAAGCGCTGAATATAAAAAGAACGCGTGAATGACTCATTTGACACTTCAATCAGGCGCTGTGTGTAGTCTCCCTCAAATGGGAAACGGAAACAAGTGAACAGTTAATTATTAATGAACAACAGTTGAACAAACCCTTACTGCCTGACCATATTCAAGACAAAACCAGGAAAATCTGAAATTACAAAAAATCAAAGGTCTTCAAGCCTGTGCTGTCTGTTATTTAAAGTCATCAAGGCTTTGTTACGTCCTCAAATGGGAAACGGAAACAAGTGAACAGTTAATTATTAATGAACAACAGTTGAACAAACCCTTACTGCCTGACCATATTCAAGACGAAACCAGGAAAATCTGAAATTACAAAAATCAAAGGTCTTAAAGCCTGTGCTGTCTGTTATTTAAGTCATCAAGGCTTTGTTACAATTATTCTTGCATGGCGTTTGTTTTTAGTACAAGTTCCTGAAAAATAAATACCACCAACCGATCAAACACTTGTCTTTTGTTAACCCGTTATCAACTGAAATTGTTTATGGGACAATATATACATAAAATACACATATTATGACATTGAAAGAATTCGAAAAGGTAAATAAACGGGAAGTCTAATACATTTGCAGCTACCTATGTTATTTTGAAGTCTGCCATATATTATGACATTGAAAGAATTCGAAAAGGTAAATAAACGGGAAGTCTAATACATTTGCAGCTACCTATGTTATTTTGAAGTCTGCCACATCAGTCACTATTTTGATGACTGAAAATATTCAGAGTGGGAGAATCACAAAGACACGTGAGTCAAGCTCATACGCTCAGAACTCGGAAAGTCACACGATCTGTTATGTAACCAATAAGTTACATAAAGCATGTGTACATAGGTTTGATCCTATTGTTTCCCGATTTTGAAAATTTGGACCGATTGCAATACTTTCATTACTAGTATAGCTCGCTATACTGTAGTAATAGAAAGTAAAAACATACCATCATCAGGTCCGATTGTGGCATAATTGGAAGGCGGAGGTCTAGGGGCAGGACGCACAGGGTGATTTCCAGGAGGGGGGCTTGGGGCTCTTTGTTTGCGACCCCCAGGGCCGATAATCTGACCTGTAGGGGATATATTCTCATAAGGACTTGTAGGACCTAGGAGACTATTACGCGATGGAGTTATCCTGAAAGCAAAACACAACAAATCAATTAATAACCTTTTATATTCTAATGCCTTGGGCCACACTTTGAGATTACAGATATTCCAATTGGATTAGGGAATCTGATTGGTTACCTAATTATAGATTGGTAAATCTCAACATGTACTAAGACTAAAACCCATATTTATGAACAAAATACTGGCTCTCAAGTCACATTGAAGCATGAATTTCAGACGTCTGATTGGCCAAAGTTGTTTTCAGTCTGACTTGAGAGCAGGGATTTTTGTTCAAAAATATGGGTGTAAGCTTCTTTTTTCCCACTACTAAAAAAAGCAATTAATCTGTTTGAACTTAATGTTATAAACTCTGATCCAATTGTTTTTAGTCACTGCTGGGATTTGAACTCAAGTACCCTCAGTCAAAATATACTTACGGATAAAGATGGTCTGTTGGAGTTTCATTTACATTTGCTCCCTGCTTGTAACACAATGTCAATCCATTCAAGTCACTGAAAAAGGTGAAGCAAAATACAAATCAATGAAAATAATCAGAATGGCTTTGTTCATTGAGTAAAGACCAATTCAAGATTTTATTAGTCATAATTTTCTAAGTCAACAATGAAATCCTGATATACTTACGGATAAAGATGGTCTGTTGGAGTTTCATTTACATTTGCTCCCTGCTTGTAACACAATGTCAATCCATTCAAGTCACTGGAAAAGGTGAAGCAAAATACAAATCAATGAAAATAATCAGAATGGCTTTGTTCATTAAGTAAAGACCAATTCAAGATTTTATTAGTCATAATTTTCTAAGTCAACAATGAAATCCTAACATCTAAACTCCTGCCCACCTTGGAAGCCAGCAATGACATTGTAGAGAAACACTGAGATGCAAAAAGGGAAAATGGCCTAATGGTCAAATATTTCAGCATTTGTACAACATAGTTTATACATGATATACTTAGAGCAGGATTAACCAAATCAGAATTGAGATCTAGGATTGAGCTATATTTAATATCCAGTTCAATCCAGAATTGAAGCCAACTACTTACAACTTCTTAAAACATGATCTTAACCACATGGCTCAATTTTCATCTTGAGATTTAGATCAATTGAGGATTTTCCTATACATAACAAAAAAAAAAAAAAAAAAAAAAAAAAAAAAAAAACAAACACACACACACACCACCACTCACCATCTGAGCCAGAATGGTAATCAGTCCCAGTTGTCTCATAACGGTGGACTTTCCTCCCATGTTGGGTCCCGTCAGTAGCAGTACTGTAGGCTTTCTATTCCCTTCCCCTCCAGACTCCACATCCTCCTTACATCTACCAATCACAGTGGAGTTCGGGATGTACGTCTGATCACCGGTAGCACAAGGATAGAGAGATTCCAGAGCTGAAATGTAGGGGTGGGGCTCCTCCAGACCGAGGAATGTTGGGACACAGACACCTGGAACGAGATGCAAAAAGGGAAAATGGCCTAATGGTCAAATATTTCAGCATTTGTACAACATAGTTTATACATGATATACTTAGAGCAGGATTTACCAAATCAGAATTGAGATCAATCTAGGATTGAGCTATATTTAATATCCAGTTCAATCCAGAATTGAAGCCAACTACTTACAACTTCTTAAAACATGATATTAACCACATGGCTCCATTTTCATCTTGAGATTTAGATCAATTGAGCATTTTCATATACATGATATCCCACTCAAATCTTATTCTGAGGATAATCTACAGATATAACCCTCAACCTGACTATAACTTACCCTGCTGATACATATCCTTCAAGATGTTTCTTTGACTTGGATTGAAATACAATGTCTGTGATACAACTTTTGGCCAGGGCTCTTTTGGATAGACGGTAACATATTTGTCTTTTTCTCCAAGCTCTTTGATCTGAAAATTAGGGAGCAGTTGGTTAGTAGGTACCTCTATTTACTTTGTTCAAGCAGATTATGTAAACAAACCTGAAAATTGTATTATTGGACTGTTGAGGCTTGTAATCTACAACACCACCCCTTTCACAAATCTGCCCTTGGTCTAAAAAATAATGTTTACAATGAAAATGAATTCTATGCTTTGTTTGGGGTTTTACCACTTTCTTTTCTGCTTACCAAATGAAAATACATAATTATTTCATGTTTTTTATTGAGAACAATAGTAAATCTTGACATACCAGAATCTAAAGTCCTTGCAATCAAGCAAAACCCATCAGGAGGTGTCTCTTTCTCATTGATGATACAAATATTCTCTACAATGTAATCAATCTGGAAAAGGCTTTCTGTTTTGGAAACACACAGATATCTGGTTTTGCGCAAGAAAAATGCAGACTCCCTCCACATATCAGCATCTGTGTCTTGATCCACTGTTTTGGATATCTGAAATGACAAGGAATTTTTGGAATGTAACTACTGACTTGGTTATCTCAAACTATTCTCAACAGCAGGGAGATTTCGGTTCCCTAATGCCTAAGGTCCAATGGGATATAATTATGTCTGTGCTACAATCATTTCAGCCAATGGTGCAATGTTTTATTCAGTAATATTAGGGCATAATTAGGAAGTTACTTATTGCCAAGTGTGAAATGTAGAGATCTCCATCACCTAAAAGCCATTTAGTGTTATAAGACCAGAGTTTAGGGAACTAGGATATCATGTTTATAGTCTCATTAATCATTGTAAGTTCTTTTCATATGCTATTCCAAGATGAATTGACATAAAAATATAGGTCATGATGTTAAATAAAAGATGATATCATTGATTATAAAAATATAGATGTCCACTCAGTGGGGAAATCCAAATATTGAGGTAAATACAGACAAAATGCCCAAGGCAATTCAAATAACATGATTCATGATGCAAATCTGTTCAACCTTATGAAACCTGAACTATACCAAGTTTCGGCTGCTCTCAACAATGTGGGATTGGTATAAGTGGTTCTTTAGATGTAAATTCTAAACCAAGAAAAGGATAATGGAAATCTGGAATGAAAGGACTTTGATCCTTACCACTGTGTATCCTGAAGGACATTTCTGGATGTCTTCAATGACTGCTATGGCGGTGATCGGCTTATCGTCCGGGATAAAAGATTGAAACACTTGCTTATTCATGATAAATCACTCACATTCCATTCTAGGTCCTAGTTTTCTCACAATTATCTATGGAATCTAGGTTCACAACTTGAAACTTGAAAGAGGATCTGAGAAAAACTGAAAAACAAAAGAACTCAAACCAAAACAAAACGTTCTCGAGCTATGTAGTACACGCCGACACCGCTAGGTTTTCTCAAGCGCTAGTGTCGCACACGAAAAAGATTCGTTCGCACGACCCGAGCAACGTTCATCTCTTAGGTACCTACCTTCTTTTTTTGCGCTAGACCGCGGGTTCGATTCCCGCCCGGGGCTTATTTTATCCTGATGGGATAATGTTCGTTCTCGGTTCGGCTGGCTTTCTCTTATTCTGTCTTCCTTCTCTCCTCGACCTCGGGCCGATAAGACCTTAGCAGTTCTTCTTTTTTTTTTTTCAAGGCAAAATAGAACACATCAGTGTGCTCTTGACCACTCGGCCACAGAGGTGGGCTATTATGTATTCAACAGTACAAACGTTAAAGAAAGAAGACGTTAAACAACAAATAAATGGGAGAATAAAATTTTACCTCTTTCCTTGGCGCAATATTCAACCAGAGATCCAAGGAAGTCCATGTACCCCACACAATACACGGCTGTGTTCCAGATTTCATAATTCTCACAGAACTTGGTCAAGATTCTATCGGCCATGTTACTCAAGATTGTGATTCGCTTGGCCTCTGCTTTTTCCAGATCTTCTTGAAATCCCTGAAACCAGACGGACGTTTATTTCAATAAAATCTTCTTTTTCTTCACCCTGAGTGTTTAATTGTTTATGACTTTATGGGGTCGGTATATTTCGCTAGCCTCTCAATCAGCCCTAGGCCGATTGCTTTGGGCTGCCATTTGGTTTTGGCTTTGGTTTTTGAGAGTAGATGAAACCCTCCTCACTAAAAATTAGCTACCTACTTCTTTAGCTAGGGAAGTTTATTTCAATAAAGTAACTACATAAATACAAATTCTTTTTATGTCACAGTTTGTGGTTATCACTACAGCATTATAGGATTTCCAAGACATCATCAATCATATATTCACGCACTCAAAATTTTCTTACAATACTTGAAGCGTCTGTTACGTGCATTTAAACCACAAAGTTACCTACAGATTTACCTCAACAAGGTGGAGTAGGTAAGAGCCAGTCACGAAATCGGACATTTGGCCGTTACAAATTCATTTACCTTGCACTCTGGTGTGACATAGTTCTCCACATTCTTCTTCTTAGTGGCAACTCTCTGATGATTAGACTTCGCCTTGGACGCATCAAAAAAAAAAAAAAAAAAAAAAAAAAAAAAAAAAACCAAATCTAATACCAGTAGCAGTTCTAGAGTCAGATTTCTGTCTGCATTGCACCATCCTACACGAGGAAACCCGGCTAAGGCCCTAAGTTCCTAAAAGGTAGGTACCTACCTACAGATGAAGAAAATAAAAAAATTGGGACAAAAGATATTATTATTAAAATAACTCAACTGTATTTAACAAAATAAAAAATGGTAGAACGTTGAGGATTGAGGACAGAAAGAAAAACAAAAGAAAATATAGTAAAGCATCGTAAACATTTTTCAAAAAATATTCCTTTGGCCCAATGCTTATAAGTTTTGGACGATACGGGATGCAAATATGAGAATACTTCCATTGAATTTTCGGCTGTTAATTTGAAGAGAAAATTACATAAAATAATAAGGAAAGTAAAAGGAGTTAAATAACAGAGAAGAAGGAGAAAAATTAAACGCTTATCAAAGAATAGTTAGTTCTTTTTTAGAAGCACACATCAGGTACGAAAGATCTTTCGAAGGCAGGGGGAAAAAAGTTTAACCTTTTAAAATTTAAACAGTCAGTAGGTACAAAGCTTGGTAAAATTTCACATTAATTCTCATAAGATAAGATAGTGAGGTAAAAATAACAGTACAAAAATGAGGTGAACCGCTGGCTTTGGGTAACTATTTCATGAACTTCCATGTATCTACCACTCTACCTCCAACAAAAAGAATGGGAAATATGCCTACACATAGTGTAACACTATCACTGAGATTCCATAATATAACAAATAATACCAAAACTATCACACGCCTGTTCCATTACAGACAATAATACTGACAACAGTTCAACGTCAAGATAAGATCAAGAAGAACGCTTAGGAACGCTACATACAATTCTTCTTGATCTTAGCTCTCACCAACATATCACTCAAAACATAAGCGTACAAAATCATAAACTGAAAATGAGAATACTCAACAAAATCACCCAAGTTAAGCAACCGGGGGCATGGTTTCCTCACATGGCGGTGACGCACTACACGGGTCATTACTAGGGGATGGCCACCATTCAGTCCCGGCACCAGCAACCCCTCCTGGTAAATCCTCCAGATCCTTTTTCGTCTGAGATTCAAAGGACTTTACACTCTCCAATGCCTTTTGTAACTCCTCAACATCCACCTTCTCCCCAGACTTCACCAGAGACGCGAACTTATGTATAAACAACTGGCGTAGATTATGTCTAGCCTCCATTTGGAACGCTACAGTGGTGCCAAACTTCACCACATCTTCCGGAATGCCCGCTAGTTCGGCAACGTTGAATCCGAAGGATTTGGGACAGATCCCGGGGACTAACTTGTACAGGAATACGATTGTGTCTATGCCGTCGTTACGCTTGTCTTCGATGTAACTCTGAAATAAAATACAGAGGTTGAAAATCAGAGCTTGAAACATTTTAGTGCGTAGTCGGGTCTATGATCTCATGTTAAATGTTGGTCGAAGAAACATCACTATAAAGGACATGTTCTGAGCTAAAAAGGACATTTTGACCAATCAATCAACTGATCCAATATGGAAGGGTTTCAAATTTAGACAGGTTCGACTATAATATTGGAACAAGTGAATAGAAATCGATTTGTTGTGGGTGATAACAATCGAAACTGGTCAGCTTACCATATATTCAAAGGCCACATTAGGTTCCTCGCGTAGTCTCCTAGCCACACTATGGTAGTGAGTAGCGAACACAGTAAGACATCCAATCTGTAGGAACTTCTCCAGCGTAACGCGAGCTATTACACAGCCGTCATTTGTACCCGTGCCACGACCTTCGAGGAGAAAAATAAAGAATTTAGACAAGGCGAAGCAAAATTAATCGGTATTTTACTTTTCTTTCTTTCTTTTTTTATAATAAGACCATAAGTACTCCAAGGTGGATAATAATAGGATTCTCACCTAGTGAGCTCTTCCACCCAACCGGTTTTTGTCAGCTTAATAGCTGACATTAAAAGGAAAGAGAAAACAAAGGGAGAAAAGGTATTAGAAAAAAAAAGTATATTCACGCACTCAAAATTTTCTTACAATACTTGAAGCGTCTGTTACGTGCATTTAAACCACAAAGTTACCTACAGATTTACCTCACAAGGTGGAGTAGGCAAGAGCCAGTCACGAAATCGGACATTTGGCTGTTACAAATTCATTTACCTTACACTCTGGTGTGACATAGTTCTCCACATTCTTCTTCTTAGTGGCAACTCTCTGATGATTAGACTTCGCTTTGGACGCATACTTGCTAGGAACTTCCAGCACATATTTCTTCTGTTTCTTCTGAGCTTCACTGTATATCACAGTACAGCCGAAATGAGCACACTGGGTCCTCAAGTAAGTCTGGATTTCTTTCTCGATAGATTTGATTTCGTCCATGACTTCATCATATTCCTTGTCCACTCCAGCCTGAGGGGAATTTAATACA
Organism: Diaphorina citri; assembly: GCF_000475195.1. Classification (NCBI taxonomy): domain Eukaryota; kingdom Metazoa; phylum Arthropoda; class Insecta; order Hemiptera; family Psyllidae; genus Diaphorina; species Diaphorina citri. The sequence goes on along the minus strand of NW_007377625.1, from coordinate 57,775 downwards.
TACAAATCAAAAATCAAATCTCAAATTATTTGTGGTAAAGCAGAGTTTTTGCATAAAAAGCTTTTTCACAACTTTAGTGGATATCAAAGTGCCTCCTTTGAGTCCTTTGCAATCAATTTCTATATTTCAATAATCTTTTTACACTGGTAAATTAAAGTAGCTACTCACATGTCCTGACGAGGCTGAGTGCACCCGAACTCCAAGCACAGAGGTGAAAAAACCTCGACCCTGCCGGGAACCGAACACGGGACCTCCGGAGTGCAAGCTTAGTGTGATACCCACTCGGCCACGGAGGCTACTGTGAGATTTTTTTTATCCCGCTAGGATTCGAACCCACACCGTCCACGAAAATCAATATACCCTAAGAATATTCTCTACAAACCTTAGGAATAATATTCCCAGCGCTACTCGCTTCCTTATGATCAAATGCGTTCTCAAAGTACTTCAGCAGCTCACTCATATCCGGGAAGCATCCAGATGGAGTTTGACTCTCATAATTGCACAACTGAGTAAGCAATGTACTTTCTCCTGTACATCCAGACTCCTGTAATGTAATGTAAAAAATTGCTTTATTTGTTTTGTAAATTGGTACAAGGTAGCAATACAAAATAATTAGATACTAAACAACGTATTACACAAGTAGGTGCATGATACTAAACAACATAATAAATACAGGCGAACCTGTCTAAGTGGGAAACCTGGATAACTGGGAAAAAAATTGTGGCCCCTTCATTTTTTACTAAAAAAAACCTGTTTAAATGGGAAAATCGAGCCTCTATCAGTGGGAATGACTTTTTCTAGATACTCGGTCCGGAGCCTCTGTAAGTGGGAAAGGTTGCCATTTTCCTAGGTCCGGAGCCTTCTGCGGACCTCTGTAGGTGGGAATCTGTGAGAAATCATAGTAACCCTTAAAGACAGATTCCTCGTAGAGTACGGGATTGCATTCCGGGATTTCCCTCGTTCGATTCCCGAAAATTTTATATTCTCTTCTCTGTAGCAAGGCTTAGGAACAAATAGCTACCTAGTACTTAACTTAAATATATTTAAACCTTCACTTAATGAGTTACCTTCATATAGCTGCAAGCCAGTTCATCTGCACCAATCACAGCATCCATGTGAAACAGTTCGTAGAACTTCCCCACTTTGAAGAATAGAACACAGTCGAAATTCTGAGACTTAATGGTCCACCACTGTCCCATGCACTGAAAATGGAAAATAAAATATTATTTTAGTTGAATTAGTTGGTTCTACATTCTACACCATAATATACAGGGTGAGCACGAAAAACGTTACCAAAAGCCTAGGGTAGATTCCTGAGGTCATTTCTAACAAAAAACATTCTATAGGTAACTTTTTTCCCTATCTCGCTTAGTTTCCGAGATATTCGCCATTTTGTTTTTTCTTTAAAATACACGACCTTCCCTTGATAAACCGGTCAGAATTTTTTTTCAGTTAAACATAGAGTAAAATGGTTTTCACCAATGAAATCTGCAGAAAATTTCCATTAAAATAAGTGAACTTTAAAGTAGTGAAATTATCTTTTTAGTACCTTTTGGTAAGTTTTTATTTCGAAATTTCCCTGATCAACATTTTCTTTTAAAATTTCAAAAGCAAATTTGACCTATAAAAAAAGGCGCAATCTGGTGGCATGTAACATGAATATTCCGCCAACCGTTGCACCGATCTTAACCAAAAGTTTCGTGTCGCATCCTTGTCACATTTGACAGCTACATACCAAATTTCAAATCTCTAGCTCTTACCGTTCTCGAAATATTTTGTTTACAGACAGACAGACAGACAGACACACGGACCAATGGCTGAAACTTTGGATTTAGGCTCTAGGGACCTCACCCTGTATAAGGAAAGTATCCTTATTATACTAATAATAATAATAATATAGGTAAGTAATTTCTCTTGCAAATCTTTTTACCTTACAATTGAAATTAATTAAAATAGTCCTTCATTAACTGTCATATTCTTGAACAAAACACTCTCAAGCTGTACTGGAGCATCAATTCCAAACATCTGATTCGCCAAAATTTAATTCGGTCTGACTTGAAAATGATGATTTTTGTTCATAAAACGGAAGTTTCATTATGCATCTGCTTATAACATGGAAGTTTCATTATGCATGATAATCGAAAGATTAACATTACTTACCGGAGTCTGTTTCTTGAGGAACTCAGGTGGTACATAGAGTGTCTTCGGATTGTAATCAGGATGTTTCGGACTTCTCCTATCTGCATCCAGGATATGATCTGGATGTAGAAACTGGTAATGATTGTGAGACCAGTCTTGAGCTCCACTAGTGCTAGGGGTTGTCTCTGAGGTGTCGGACACAGGGAATGAAGGGGTAGATGGAGTGGAGGGAGCCTGGAAGAGGGGAAAAGGTTTGATTGAATTACCTAACAAGGTGAGGCTAAGACCTTTGCATTTAATTTGTCTCTTTCAACATAATCTATCCTCAATTCCTCAAGCAGATAGGTATTATTATGATGTTAATTAATGGCAACCATGTTCAACATGCAGGAAAAATAGGTATGCTAAATTTGGGCATCAGAGTTTTTGGGCATCATTTTCCAACAATTTAGGGTTGATTTAAAATTCGTAGTTTTTTTTTTTTTTTTTTTTTTTTTTTTTTTTTTTTTTTTTTTTTTTTAGATTTAATTTACATAGTCTTCAAAACACTTCGAAATAAATTTTGCAATTTGAGATTTTGTTCAGCAATTTTTTCCTCCTCTCAATAACAATCATGGATAGTCAAGCAGATTTCATTCCATATATCTTTTCTCTTACCGTCAATTTGGGTTTCTTAGTTGGCTGTCCGGATTTGGATGAAAGTCCTCTCTTGTTTCCGTTTTTGGGTGTTTTTTTCCAAAAATTGTGGGTTTTTTTAAAATTTTTTTTTTTTTTTTTTTTTTTTTTTTTTTTTTTTTTTTTTAGATTTAATTTACATAGTCTTCAAAACACTTCGAAATAAATTTTGCAATTTGAGATTTTGTTCAGCAATTTTTTCCTCCTCTCAATAACAATCATGGATAGTCAAGCAGATTTCATTCCATATATCTTTTCTCTTACCGTCAATTTGGGTTTCTTAGTTGGCTGTCCGGATTTGGATGAAAGTCCTCTCTTGTTTCCGTTCTTCATAGGGGTGACCTCTGCTTCTGAGGAAGATGGAGTAGGATCCTCCACTGATTCTTCTAGTTCTTCTTCACCAGAACTATGTTCAGACTCACTCTCCACCTCTGCTTTGGCTGAAATAAAAGATAATAAATTATTTAAGTAGGTACCTAACAGTAGTGAGTTTTTTAGTAGAAATGAACAAAGCACAGTTAAAATGCTTATGAGGGAAAATACAAGCAACAAATTTAGAAGAAAAAGAAGAAGAAAAAAAGAAAGAAAAAAAAAATACCTACCTAGTGTAAAATTTATACAAAAATAAATAAGTAGGTAATGTGTATTTGAAATTGTAAAAGTTTAGACCTAGAGCTATTTAATTTAGATTTTACTTGGAAAATTTATAATTTTCATTTGGTATCCACTGATAAAATTGATATACTTACGAGGCACATATTCATCTTCTGATCCATTATCCTGAAGCATATCATCAGGTTCTGAGTCAGACTGAATAGCTGATTTCACTCTCTTTGCACTTTTCCTACGAGGTCTCTTGGTTACTGGGGAATCTGGAAAATCGGTAAAGAAGAAAAGAAAAAAGAAAGTAATAAATGAAGTAGGTACATACTTTGTTAATCAAGTAGGCAGGTACTTAGGAAAAGATCTTGAGAATTTTTTCAAGGCTCTGAAAAAGATCCCAGTAAGCTCTCGAAAAATTTCTGCCCACAGACCACCTAATTATAAAATAAAAAAAATGCTCTCACCATCTTCAGACTTAGCAGGACTTTTAGATGTCTTCTTCCCTTTTGAGCTGGCAGGAGTAGAAGACTCAGAATCACCCTTCTTCTCTGGACTCTCCTTGGAATCTTTTGATTTTGGAGACTTTTGATTCCTTTTGTTCTTTTCATTTTCTTTAGCACCTTCAGGAGATATTGACTCGTTTGATTCACATTCAGCTTCTTGATTGAACAATTTGATTTTTCTTTTATGAGGTGTGCTCCCTTGTGGACCTAGAAGTGAACCATAAGTCTGTTACTTTCATATTTTATTACCTAGGTACATGCTTACTTCAATGAATTGATAAGTAAAAAAAAAAAAAGTTTCAAGACCAAGACTTTTTTAGAAGTTCCCTAAGCTTTTTTTTTTTTGCTCATACGCTCAGAACTCGGAAAGTCACACGATCTGTTATGTAACCAATAAGTTACATAAAGCATGTGTACATAGGTTTGATCCTATGAAACAACCAGGTGATAAGACACGTGAGTCAAGCTCATACGCTCAGAACTCGGAAAGTCACACGATCTGTTATGTAACCAATAAGTTACATAAAGCATGTGTACTTGTGTACATACTACATAGGTTTGATCCTTTGAAACAACCAGGTGACTGCTGGTGATGGGGACCTTGCATGCTAATGATACTACGAGAATTTGTGAATTTGGGGAAAATTCTAATAATAAACTTGATGGTAGAGTTGGTTGATGAAATCAAGTCATTAAGGTTGAGGGCCTCAACCTTAATGACTTGATTTCATTTGAGGCACCATTCTTGTATTGTGTTACATAAGTGAGTTTTATGAAACAGTTCTGAAGTAGGTCAACGTGGCAACAATGTGGGTTATGTACAGGGTGAACCCGAACTGTTTGTATTGACAGATTCAACCTAAGAGATTAGTTCAATGTATACCTGGTAAATACTCGTATAATTATGTAATTAATCTTATTTGTTGAAGAAACATAAGTGAAAAATGTCATTCATATTACATAAGCCAAGTATGTAGGTGACACACGAAACCCAATTTATTTCAAAGGCGTGATTAATGAATATGACTTTGACATATTGGTTCCTTTTTTCATACTTAAGAACTATGGCCGTGAAATCATTGTCTCAAATTGATAAGGTAGAGTTTTTACCAAGGAAGGACAAGGAAGGACATCTTTGAGGTCAAGCAGTTAAAAGATTAAAACACAAATGCGTGGGTGTACAAGTACTAGTTTCTTAAGAAACCTAGGATACATCCAAAGAAATACAAGTAATTAATTTCCAACTCTTTTGAAGATGTCTCTGAGCTACTTTGCATTTCGATTTGGCCGCGGTATCTTGCCTTATTCTAATATGGTGATTTATATCCCGTTCTCTTCAAATATTTGAAGAAATGACATTGCATAGTTTTCCTTCCTCAACAGCCATAAGGGACTTTGCTACAAAATGTTAATGTAATGGGACTAGTTATCCTCCCTCAAACTCTTCAAATATTTGAAGAAATGACATTGCATAGTTTTCCTTCCTCAACAGCCATAAGGGACTTTGCTACAAAATGTTAATGTAATGGAACTAGTTATCCTCCCTCAACAGCCATAAGAGACTTTGTCACTCTCTCTAGTATAGTCATTCCATTCGCTGCGTAGGATTCACCCCGTATTCCAAGTCTCGGGTCACGAGTTCTAATCCGGCATAATTCTAAGTTCTTCAGTACTATCCTACCTGCCAGTAGTTCTACAGCTGCCACACCTTGTGTGTATGTTAACCAATGCAGTGTGAAGTAATCATAAATAATCACTTTAGTCAGATTTTTGGTACTTAACGCAATGCACAGGACCAGGTGATTGTATAAACATCAGTCGAAGAATAGGACTTTTCTTTTTTTTTTTTTGAGCTAAGACTTAGATATTTTTCAAAGGTATAAATCCATCACTCAGTTACCAATCGCATTATCGCAAACTGAATGGCCAATTTGATGCTCTATTCATTGAATTACTCGTATCTTTAAAGACGATTATACTCTATACTAACACGGACATCTTGGTCATCCTTGCGCAACTAAAATTTCTGCGTCACAATATTTCCCTAAATGGTACCTGCTTCATGGTCCATGTCTAATTTAACCTTGAGTGGGTGACCCCATGTGTCTAGATGCCTAACCTGTACACCCACTACACCATTACGAGCATATTTATTATGGGTATCTCCGGCAATCTCCAAGCAACATCTTTTGTTGCATACAAAACCATAGTCGTTAACAATCTGAATATAGTTCTGAATCACTGTTTAGGAATCTTTACAAACGTGACTCTCATTCCAGAAATCTTTCGAAGTCAATAAACTCCCATGCGTGATTTATGGGTATCTCCGGCAATCTCCAAGCAACATCTTTTGTTGCATACAAAACCATAGTCGTTAACAATCTGAATATAGTTCTGAATCAGTGTTTAGGAATCTTTACAAACGTGACTCTCATTCCAGAAATCTTTCGAAGTCAATAAACTCCCATGCGTGATATATTCTGAACCCAAGATTTAGATTTCGATGTAGATAACTTCAATATCAACAAATGCACCAAACAAAGCCTTCACAGCGCGTTCTGAAATCGATGCACTTTTTTAGCGCCTATACTGACTGGGCTTTTACGGGATTACTTCTTTTAAGGGGTTTTTAACGTCACTGTAAAATTGCTGAGGTACTACGTATAATTATGTGATAGGGGTTTTATAAGGTTGTCAACAGTAGTCACTAATGAAGCAATAAGCAAAGGATCAACGAAATGTAAAGGAAACTATGGTTATTATTCGTACCTACTGAATTAATGTTACTGTGTGTATCGTTTTGCGGACAACTAGTGCAGAAAAAATATTCTGAGTGAGTGCTCAAGTGCAAATTCCGGGCAAGACAAGTTTCCCAGTTGTTTTATGAAACAGTTCTGAAGTAGGTCAACGTGGCAACAATGTGGGTTATGTACAGGGTGAACCCGAACTGTTTGTATTGACAGATTTGGTTTTAACCCTCCATTCGACGATAAACTACCCACCTCCTCATAACTCGTCCAGCCTGAGTGAGGCCGGGAAAAGCCCGCCTGAGTGGAGCCAGGAGAAACCCGCCAGAGTGGGGCCAGGAAAAGTCCGCCTGAGTGAGGCCGGGAAAAGCCCGCCAGAGTGGGGCCAGGAAAAGTCCGCCTGAGTGGAGCCAGGAAAAGTCCGCCTGAGTGGAGCCAGGAAAAGTCCGTCTGAGTGGGGCCGGGAAAAGCCCGCCTGAGTGGAGCCAGGAGAAACCCGCCAGAGTGGGGCCAGAAAAAGTCAGCCTGAGAGGGGCCGGGGTTCCTTGGAAACTGGTGTATTTAACGTTCTATCGCCGCTAGCTTCAATTTGGGCCTTACTGATTGCATAATTAACTATATATTTGTAGATCATAAAATAATGTTGCACCTTTTGAAATTAAAGGCACCTACTTGGAATTTGAGAGAAACTAAGTAAAAAGTCAATTAAGCTGAAGAAAGATTTTTGGGCTTTTTATTGTTGCCTGCTTTTTTTAGAATATTAGAAATCAAAAATCGCTTTGAAAACTGGGAATACAAGGATTGTTTATATCAACATGATTATGACCAGTTCATCTCAAAAGCAGTAGGATATGTTATTTCTACCTTTCACTGAGCAGTGAGCACAGTTCAACGACTTGTTTCAAGTAGTCTTCACTTTCTTCCGATGCACAATTTGCAACCGTGCTGGGTTTGTTAGCCTGGAATAACGTTTCTAATTCGAAGGTAAGTGTACTTTATTGAGGTCTCTATCAAGTGTATATGGAGAGAGGTTGGCGGCCAAGGCGCGTAGTACTTTCTACTCGGTGTTGTTGAACTCTGAGAGAAAGTAATGCCAGATGATACAGACGGGATCCGTTAGTCCAAGAAATATACTGGCGCGCGACATTGACTCCATATGCAGCAAGTTCATGAACAGTGTATCTTTGCATGCTAATGTGAGGACTTGGCATTTGTTCAAAGTTTATTTATCAATCTGAAGGTGGCTGACGACCAGAAATCCATCAAATGTGTATGAGAAGTCGATAACCGAGTAATGCAATCAGTAGAATGTCTCCTGAATGAAGCTTCTCTCATGCCAATAGTCCATTAAGAACGCATTTCAATAATGAGATCCCATCTTTTATTCACAAAGTATCAAGTAGATATAAATCTTGATGAAAATGTAAAGTCCAGAATCTCAACCGAGTAATGCAATCAGTAGAATGTCTCCTGAATGAAGCTTCTCTCATGCCAATAGTCCATTAAGAACGCATTTCAATAATGAGATTCCATCTTTTATTCACAAAGTATCAAGTAGATATAAATCTTGATGAAAATGTAAAGTCCAGAATCTTTTGGTCTTTGTACCTTGAAGTTTAATGAGCTAAAAGATACAAGATGTAAATCTGGTAACAAAAATATTAGTAGTACAAAATATTACCAAGGCTTTCACAATTTCATTATTTACATAATGAAACTTTTTGTTAAAGAAGTGCTAAACAAGATAAAATGTTTAAGGAACATTCTCCGTAGAAACATAAAAGAGCAACTATAGACGTACAAATTCAAATGAACACGATCGGAACAAGCATACTTAATGATCTGACAGGAAGAAAGGTCAGGTTGGTCAGAAAGGAAATAAGGCAAAGTCCTTGGTAGAGATGTTAATAAAGAGAATGAAGGTGAATTGGTCGGACAACTACATAGTTGTGGAAATGATAGTAATGACCTACCTATACACAAGATGTAAATCTGGTAACAAAAATATTAGTAGTACAAAATATTACCAAGGCTTTCACAATTTCATTATTTACATAATGAAACTTTAAAGAAGTGCTAAACAAGATAAAATGTTTAAGGAACATTCTCCGTAGAAACATAAAAGAGCAACTACAGATGTACAAATTCAAATTTTTAAAGAAGTGCTAAACAAGATAAAATGTTTAAGGAACATTCTCCGTAGAAACATAAAAGAGCAACTACAGATGTACAAATTCAAATGAACACGATCGGAACAAGCATACTTAATGATCTGACAGGAAGGAAGGTCAGGTTGGTCAGAAAGGAAATAAGGCAAAGTCCTTGGTAGAGATGTTAATAAAGATAATGAAGGTGAATTGGTCGGACAACTACATAGTTGTGGAAATGATAGTAATGACCTACCTATATACTAGTGCTCACTATTGTTAGAAACATATGGTGTGAAGGTGCTCAATGATGTAGGTAAACATGTTAATGTTGACAAACTGGTACTTGTCAAGTTCTCAGATGTCAGTGCCACTCTTTGTCTGCTCAGTTTACTTAGCGAAAAGGTCCAGCTTAATTTTGAATTTGAAGCACTTTTCTTTGAAATCATCAGCATTGCTTTTGACGAAAATATCAAAGTAGGCCATTATTTTGTCTGAATAGCTGAAGTTGACACGATTCTCATTCTTATTGACAAGACACATCAAGAAAATGTAAAAATATTCCTTTGTAAACTTTCAGACAATTCGATCCATATTTCCATATCCATGATATCAGCAATCTGGATCAAAAATCAACTTCGTATCTCGTTTGATCACGGTAAACAAATTTTATGCTCCGGACTCTGTGTGGTGAAAGACCATCTGATGCATTCAAAACATCACAACAAGGTGAATGAACTCAAAAATCAACTTCGTATCTCGTTTGATCACGGTAAACAAATTTTATGCTCCGGACTCTGTGTGGTGAAAGACCATCTGATGCATTCGAAACATCACAACAAGGTGAATGAACCTCGGTGCAACTTTCCTTACAATTAGGATCGAAGAAATACTAAACCAACTGTAAAAACCATAATTCACAACATAATTACTGCTCTGCCAAACTGAGTCGTATGCTTTCATCTACATTAGAAGCAGATAAGTGGCCCGTTTTGGCTTTATCAATATCAGATATCCAGATAATTCATCTTATGGATACCACCATTGCTTTCATTTTCCCCATACAATGTCATTCTAAGAAAACATTAAAATAAGACCAAAGGATCCAAATATTCGTAACAACCGCATCAAACGTTTGACTTTAGTACAAGTACAATATGAATAGCTCATCTCTAAAGGGAACTTAGCTAAAAGTAAATACTCAGAGGGTATCCTCTGAATCAGAGGGAACTGTCTAAATCAGAGGGAATTCTTTGAATTATAGGGAATTCATTGGATCAGAGGAAATCCTTTGAATCAGAGGGAACTCGCACGAACTAAATTAGGACAAATAGGAAACCAACTGAATTTATTAATACGTAGAAGTCCGTACATCCTCAAAGAGAACACAAAGAAATTATTTCGAGAGGATTAAAACCAAACCATAACTAAGTTGCTATCACTCGCGTATCACGTGACTGAAAACTCCACGAGCTTTGGACCGGTTCCAAAGTTTCAGTTCGGTTTACGAACGCATCTTCTTTTTACTAAACTTTCGGAGATCCTGAGTCTCTTTCTTGTTCTCATTCAAATTCGGGGTGATGACATCAAGTTGTTTACAGAAAGTATCTACATATGTATGGTCAAATTCCAAACTACATAATATGTATTCAGGATTGCAAGAGTTTTGAAAGCGTAACATTTCAAATATATGCTGCACTAGCTGACAGCTTTCACATCGTCTCTATGGCGAGGACGTTGGCCTAGACATTTTCACCTTTCTCGTATTATTTACTCAAACACCGACGTCATCCACTAGTTGACATAGTAGAGAACTCAATGAATTATTCATGCAGTATTGGAAGATAGTGGGGGAAAGTGTCATGTGTCATTAACGACAAATCTAATGATAACTATGAACAAAGACGTCATCCACTAGTTGACATAGTAGAGAACTCAATGAATTATTCATGCAGTATTGGAAGATAGTGGGGGAAAGTGTCATGTGTCATCAACGACAAATCTAATGATAACTATGAACAACGAGATATTCCTGGCATATCCTTTGAATCCGATCAATACGATATATTCGAAACAAAGATGGAGGCCTCAGTCTGTCAAAATTGTTATTTTCCATCGTGACTCAGTCATTCTTATGAACAACGAGATATTCCTGGCATATCCTTTGAATCCGATCAATACGATGTATTCGAAACAAAGATGGAGGCCTCAGTCTGTCAAAATTGTTATTTTCCATCGTGACTCAGTCATTCCCAGGAACATGATTAATTTATCGCCCTATGATAGTATGTATGTTCCTACTAATTATAAAATAATTGCCTACAATATCTGCTGACACTGACAAATGGCGGAATACCCTGTACAACGACCTGGATATTGCGAAGGTTTCTAAACCATGAAACTTCAACTACACGAAGCTCAACTTGGTTAGATTAAGTCGTTCCAAGCTCAGTTCAAGGTTAAATCGATTAACATTCTCCGCTGGGGTTATTTGGTCTTGCAAGTAAGGTATGTCTTCCAAATTATAGGCTTTATACAAGCTTGACTAATGTTATTTCCTCAGTTCAAGGTTAAATCGATTAACATTCTCCGCTGGGGTTATTTGGTCTTGCAAGTAAGGTATGTCTTCCAAATTATAGGCTTTATTCAAGCTTGACTAATGTTATTTTTTTATCGGAAAGCTCAATATTTGAGAGTAATTTATGACCAGAGAAAAATCATTTGATGAGCCGTGCTTGTATTAATGACCTTTTGAAATGGGAAATAATGGACTACCTGTTCAACCTTTAATTAAAGCATTGACGAAGGCGCTAATTTTCTGAGAGTAATTTATGACCAGAGAAAAATCATTTGATGAGCCGTGCTTGTATTAATGACCTTTTGAAATGGGAAATAATGGACTACCTGTCCAACCTTTAATTAAAGCATTGACGAAGGCGCAATTTTTCATGAAATACTATAGGTACTTCGGTTTGGTATACGAGACAAAGAGGAAAAAGTCCATTTACCCCGACGAAGACACAAGAAGAAGAACACAATACAAATGGCCCAAGCGTAATTTATGACCAGAGAAAAATCATTTGATGAGCCGTGCTTGTATTAATGACCTTTTGAAATGGGAAATAATGGACTACCTGTTCAACTTTTAATTAAAGCATTGACGAAGGCGCAATTTTTCAAAGTGTAGTTCGCCAATCGTAATCATAAGTAAAGTGTGTTATCAATTTTTTTACCCATCATTTTTAATTCAATTGGAACATTATGTACCTTGGGGAAAAGGCGGCGTTATCTCTAATGCCTTTACTTTCTTTTGAGATAAGTACGCATAACATAACAAAATATCAAGGATTAAACTTTCAAAATTGATAATAATACTGATTATTTTTTGATGGGCATCACCCGATTAATGAACCCAATAATGTTGCACCTTTTGAAATTAAAGGCACCTACTTGGAATTTGAGAGAAACTAAGTAAAAAGTCAATTAAGCTGAAGAAAGATTTTTGGGCTTTTTATTGTTGCCTGCTTTTTTTAGAATATTAGAAATCAAATCTCTAATGCCTTTACTTTCTTTTGAGATAAGTACGCATAACATAACAAAATATCAAGGATTAAACTTTCAAAATTGATAATAATACTAATTATTTTTTGATGGGCATCATCCGATTAATGAACCCAATAATGTTGGACCTTTTGAAATTAAAGGCACCTACTTGGAATTTGAGAGAAACTAATTAAAAAGTCAAATGAACTGAAGAAAGATTTTAATCGCTTTGAAAACTGGGAATACAAGGATTGTTTATATCAACATGATTATGACCAGTTCATCTCAAAAGCAGTAGGATATGTTATTTCTACCTTTCACTGAGCAGTGAGCACAGTTCAACGACTTGTTTCAAGTAGTCTTCACTTTCTTCCGATGCACAATTTGCAACCGTGCTGGGTTTGTTAGCCTGGAATAACGTTTCTAATTAGAAATCAAAAATCGCTTTGAAAACTGGGAATACAAGGATTGTTTATATCAACATGATTATGACCAGTTCATCTCAAAAGCAGTAGGATATGTTATTTCTACCTTTCACTGAGCAGTGAGCACAGTTCAACGACTTGTTTCAAGTAGTCTTCACTTTCTTCCGATGCACAATTTGCAACCGTGCTGGGTTTGTTAGCCTGGAATAACGTTTCTAATTCGAGATAAAATTCCATACCTCGGCTGAGATTGAACCCACGCCCTCCTGTTTACCAGGCGAGCGCCTTGACCACTACACCACCGAGGTAGGATGGAGTAAAAGGTAAGAGGATTTTTTTTTCACTTCTTTTGCTGTACATTTTTTCAGTTTTATTTGAGGTCGGCGTTACCCTCCTCTCTTCTCCATCCCTTCTCTTTCAATTTGTCTTCCAACTTAACTTTAATATTTATTCTTACCCAATTCATCGACCAAGGCCAGCGAGTACTTGCTAGCGTGTCTCATGATGGTTTCAGATTCTGTCAACTCCGCCAGATAGGTACTCTGAGCTCCACTGAGATTATCCTTGGCTCCCATACGAGTGAAGATTCGATCCACAGGGGTCAGTGTTAGAGAATCTGCTGGTACACGACAACCCTGGAAAGACAGAAATGTTGAGCTTCTTAGTTTTATAGCAATTTAAAGATTTAAACAAGCTTACTAGGCTGGACAGTGCCAGCCTAGTTAGCTTGGTTGGTAGCGTGTCTGCCTTGTAAACGCTGGGTCGCGGGTTCGATTCTCGCCCGCGGCGGACTTTATCCTGAAGGGATAATGTTCGTTCTCGGAACGGCTAGGTTTCTCCTGCTGCTGCTGTAGCAGAATAAATTTTGCGCTTCAATGTTGTGCCTATAAGATAGGCGAAACTCGAGTCGGAGTAGAAAAACACAAATACCTAGTATCCAGTAATAATAGAAACGGTAAGAATAATGTTGGTTAATAGAATTGAAGGAATGATACTCACCTGGGCAGCATTCGTTCCAAATCCCTCAAATCCTTCATCTTAGCTCTCATCTGTTCCGTTATATGTTTCTGATCCAGCAGCACCGATATTGCATCTTGTCTCTGCTTAATAGCATCCAGATTAGTCAAAGGTTTGACTAGCTGGGCCCGAAGCATTCTCTTGCCGAAACTGGTTACACAATGGTCTAACTGCTCTATTAGGGTGCCTTCAGTCGTGTTGTCTGAGTTGGTAAGCACGTGGAGGTTTGCCAGGGCTGTTGAGTCCAAGATCTGAAAATGTGAAGGGGGATTTTTAGTTTCTTTGTATAATCGTAGTGGAATAAACATACTAGGAGGTATGTAATGTAGAAGAAGCTAATAATCTCTCTAGGCTAAGACGATAATCTGGGCTCATTTTTTTCATTTTTTGCTACAAAAAAATAATAATAATAATAATAATAATAATAATAATAAATAAAATAAATAAACTCAGATTATGGACTCAGCCATTAGTCAAATTGAATCAGTCTTCTTCGATTTTTAGGGCTCTATTTTTGTATTCTTTAGTAAGTATTAGACAATGTATTCTTTAGTAAGAATTAGACAAATAAATAAATAAATGGGATAAAATGCATATCTAATTGTATGAGCTCAACCTTAAACTTAACAAAACTCAGCTAAGGTCAAAGTGTAGTATATTCCCTGTTAAATGGGCGATGTTATCACAGTACATTAACAAAGCAATAATAGTTAAACAGACTCACCATATACTTGGGATATTGGTACTGGCTATCTTCTCCGCTCTGTGAGTTACTAGTCTCCTGATCTACGGGAATATACCGCTTGAACTTCCCCAAGGTAACTAATTGCTCGTTTATCAGACAACGCTTCAGGAATCCATAGATAATGCCGAAACATTTCAGGTCCAAACGAGATGTGTTGCTACTTCCTAGAACACAAAAGCGAGGATTTTGCATGCTTAGTTTGTGACAGAAAATATCAAGCAACCTCCGTGGCCGAGTGGTTATCACAATAGGCTAGCACGCCGAAGGTTCCGGGTTCGAGTTTTTTTTTCTTCAGATCTGTGCTTAGAGGTCGGGGCGCACTCAGCCTCGTGAGGACAATTGAGTAATTACTTCAATCGAGTAGCGACCAGTGGCGGCCTTACTATAGTAAAATAGCTACAAAAGTTATGAAAAGGCTTTGCTTTACTATAATTTATGATTTGATTGACTGAAAATATCGCTACATAAACTTACCTACGCATCTAAGAGGGCATGTTTGGGAAAATTCTACAGCCACAGATTGAGCACCAAACCAGTGATATACCTCATATACCACAAGGAAAAGGCATTTATTAATATTTTCATTTCTTTATAAACTTTTAACACTCAACCTTAATGGAAAATTCTACAGCCACAGATTGAGCACCAAACCAGTGATATACCTCATATACCACAAGGAAAAGGCATTTATTAATATTTTCATTTATTTATGAACTTTTAACACTCAACTTTAAACTTAACAAAACTCACCTCCAGTCAACTCTCCCGAGATCAAAGCCTTAGCAGCTTCATGTTCCTGAGGTGTTAGAGCTGCAATTACTTTATCCTCACTCAATATGTCCTTCTTGCCACTGAGGAATTCAATGTCATTTATTCGGACCACGTTAAGAAACACTCGCAGCTCGTGCTCACTCCATAGCGATTTCTCCAGCAAAATCTGTCAAGAGAAATTCCATTAAATAAGAAGAAAAAAGAAAAGACTTTTAAGAGTCATATTATTTTAATTGGTCTGAGAGGTAAGGAAATAATGTTCAAGAGACAGACATACGTATAATAAATAGTCCAAGAACTGAATCTACGTCTTACTTCCTTTTTTTTCCATTATTTCACCAATACCTAGGTCTTTCAAAATGGGTTGGTTTGTGTTTTTATCTCTGTCGACTTTAGTAAACGAACTTTTTTTTTTTTTTGAGAGGTAATTAAACTTACTCTGCAGGGTGGATAATGTGACATAAGAGTGCTCAGTCGAGAGAATTGCTTGTCGTCTTCAAACTCCCCTACATGGAATTCTCCTATGGTGGTGTCTATGAAACACACACCCAGTCTATCTCCTTCCTTGGTTACGCCCAACAGGAACTTGTTGTCCACGTAGTTTGCATCCACTGGAAATGAAAACAAGAACTTGCAAATTAGTTTTTTTTCTTTTTTTTTTTTAAATGTACCTATGTATGTATGTGGCGAATGTCGGGATCTTTGACCATTACTTGGGGTATTTTTTTACTTCGCATCCTAATATTTCCCTACAATATCATTGCTGGCTTTCAAGGCAGATTTTAAGACAAAACTTTTTTTCAAAGAGATTTGATTCTTAGATTCCTGGAAGCATAACATACTTTAAGGCTGTTTTCCCCTACACATAAGCCTCGGAGTGGGTTTTTTGTGTATGGAGTTAAGCACTATGAAAAGGAAATGTAACTGCTAAGGTCTAATCGTTCCGAAAGCGAAGAAGAATCAAGGATAGGAGAAAGCCAGCCGTTTGACGTTCCGAGAACCCTATCCTATCTATTTAGGATAAAATTCTACCATCCATAGAGAAAGTCCGCGCTCCTCTGCACGTTATCTTGCATAGCATACGGACGGTACACCCTAGCGTACGGACGGTACTTACCATCCATAATAGAGAAGGTCTGCGCTCCTCTGCACGTTATCTTGCAGATCTCTCTCCGTACCACTCTCTGCTTCTGAGGCACCTTGTCCCTTTTGGTCCTTATGTCCATTTGTTCCGCGCTCTCGGTTTGTTCTACACGGGCTACCTTGTACCCTTTCTCTACCAGGGTCTGGGCAAACTTCCCGTAGGAAATCTCGGGGAACCCGGAATGAGCGTATTCGTTCTAGAACGGGAAGAAGGGAAGATTGTATTAGGAATAAAAAATTTGCCTGCGGCGCACTAATTTAATTGCTCAGAGAACAGCAAAACAAATCAAAAGAGCTATCTTTAAAGTAAAAATAGAACATGGAACATCTTGGTCCAAGCTCATAAAAGGTAGGTACCTACCTATTTTAAATTCAAATTATTAAGTAAATAAATAAATCACACGTACTATCTTCTTGTTGATTGGGGCTATGCTTCTTATCAGACAATGGTTGTTTGGTTTTTGAAGATGGGCTTGTCTTTTTAGAAGTAGTGGATGTGGGTGTTTTTGGACTTGCATTTGGTGATGGAAATTGAGGCGGATCAATTTTCTTGAAGAAATTGAACAGAGTAGGTGTTGAACTTGGAGTGCCTTTTTTAGATGACATGGTGCTGAAATTAATAACCAGAAAAAACTTGGGTAATTTATAAACTTGATCATATTGTAATTTTGATTTTGGTTTTACATATTTCTTCACTAAATCAGTTGCAGCTATTGACAAAAGCTATTTGGATAGAATACCTGTGAATAATCATATTTGGTGATTATCTGTCATAGTGTAAAGCCCACAAAAGATGTTACATCCCTTTAGGATGACCCTTAAATTAATAATAATTTAGGGTCAGTTTTACGTAAAATCTATATTGGTTCTTTCTTTAAGGCTTTCAATGGCAGGATTCTCACCTAATAAGCTTTCCCACTGAAGTTTATGTCAACATGAGATTTCAGAAGGGTAACAACATTTGTCTTTCTCACAGATCTTGATAAATAGGTACTTGGGTAGTTAAAGAACATATTTACCTTGATTGTCAATATCAGAGTTCAAATGAAATTCTGAAAATGGTTCAGATGAAATCCTTGTAAGAACGTTGTTTCAGCAAGTGACAAGGAAGTACAACCCATGCAATCCTTTGCTGAAATGTCTTCAGTTTTCAAGAAGTTATATGTAGTGGATCTAGGTATCCTTCTGATTACAAGGAACAGTTTGTAACGCACACGAAACACAATTTTATTCTACGTTTTAGCGAGAACAGACTTCATCACATTTACATGAGATCAAAAACTGAATAATCCTGAATAATTAAGGAATTATCTCTGAAATAATGAAAAATCTCACGAAAAACAGATCAAAAAGGAAAAAAAAAAATGAACAGAAAAACATGCCGGGAAAATTTTGTAAACATTCAAATGACTTTGTCAATGTTGTTACCTAGCATATCTCTTGATACTTCCTTTGTCCATTTTTCCCTCTAAATGCGTCTATCCTCCCAATTTGTCCGCAGTTTCGCCACTGTCCTCTCCTTTATTCCCAGGTTTTTATCACCCTTGATAAGGACTGTGAGGTTATGTAAACCTGCACTTATCTTGAGTTACCTGCAGGTTTAACCTGGTATTCGTTTTCCAAAGAGTGTTTCCAGTGCAGCTTATCTTCCGAAATTCATTGTTATCTGTCGAGGTGTTTTAAGTATTGGTTCTCAGGAATTACTGACTCTACTGATTAAAATATTTCTATATTTCTAACCAATTCCCTGATTAGAACTGGAATGGACAAGGAAGGAGAATGTCATCTGTCTCTGTTTTGTCAATGTTCAAAGTCCTGCTTTTACGTAAAAACATGGTCAAATAGTTATGCTTAACAGTAGCTACTCAGAACAAATCTACAAATGGTTACAAATAAATCCATTTGTATCTCCATTTCCAAACCATATCTGTCGGTCTTGGGCTTTCCAAGCCATTCCTTGGTTGGTCATAGTGGTCCATTACCAAGTAAATTGCAACATTTTATTGGCGTTGACTATGGGAACATGTTCGTTTATTGTTGCTTAGTTTCTGATGTCCATGTTCAAGTTCAGTATTCGGAATACAAATGATGTCATTACCGTTTGACTCGTTGTGCCAAGTGATTCCACGCGTGTCGTCCGGTGATAAATGCGGCAATTCTCTTCTCCGAACTCTTTTTCTTTGGTTTCATGTCTTTTTCAGTAGTTAACCTAGGCTGCCAGTAGAGTATATCTCATTTTTTCTGAATTCCTCAGAGCCCTCATTTGTTCTTGATGAAAATGGATGCTGTTACTAAACTTGCAGTCTACTCGTACATTTCCCACTCATCTGGGCCTTTTTCTTGTAGGAATGCCAGATGGTTCACAGAGGGAAATTTGCTGGTACTGTAGTAATTTCACTTACAATTTCCCTTACAAATTATGTTCCTGGGGCCTTCATTAACACTTCACAAAGAGCACGC
>NW_007377625.1:0-38019 GCF_000475195.1 Diaphorina citri | reverse complement strand
ATGTGGAATGTTTTTGGTTACTCTTCTCCCAGGTTTTCCCTTTAAAACTCTAAATCCTTCGGACTCAAAACTACATTCGTCTGTAAATCTTGTTTCCTGAACAGCGGTTATCATTACGTTCTTTTCTCTTAGTACATCTAAGGTTTGTTTCAGTTTCCCCACTTGTAAAAGGGAGTTAATGTTAATAGTAGCGAGGAAAGTTTTAGGTTTCTTTTTATTTCGACATGATGGTGTAGACTCCTCAGACTCCGTAGGTCTACTTGTCCCTAAATAGGGAGTGGATTGGTTACCACCTGAGGTATGAAATCCAAGCGGTTGTGTTTGCATCATGAAAAGAAATAAAAATTATTGAAGGTTTGAGTTATCTCTAAGGGTAAACCTTAGAGGTAACGGGGGTTTGACTGGTGGGGTTGTTAGCCTCCCAGTGTACTGATCAGCCGCCCATTCTGGGTCAGACGCTGTTTGTAGCCGCTCATTCTGAGGCAGACGCTACACTGGTTTTGGTCCGCCCTGGCTATTTCATTTCACCAGTACCACCCATATCTGGGAGGCGTTCCCCTATCCGCCACCCGGGGAGGCGTCCGATGGGGGACCAGAAACCCCACACGGAGTACAAGTACTAATACTATTTACTGAAGTTCATTAGAACTTAATTATAATTACACATGGTCATCAGATACTCACGTGATTTCTTGCTTGTCACTATTTGATGTACATAGTTACCGAGATACCTGCACTTACTCCAAGTTCATTGCAACTGCAATTCCAAGACATAGAAGTCAATGACAATATTGATTTTCGAGAGGCCCTGTTCAACCTTCGTCCTTCTATCTTAAAAACTGTCATAGACGGTGATTATATCTCTCTGGATATTAATATTTATGTCGAAAATCATTACCAAGCGCATACATTCGTTTTGTTCTCTAGTTCATTGTACTTGTTGGTCACGCCATTCGAGTACTGCCTCGCGCACACCACGCAACACTGCCAAGAAGAAACGTAGTTTTGTTCTCTAGTTCATTGTACTTGTTGGTCACGCCATTCGAGTACTGCCTCGCGCACACCACGCAACACTGCCAAGAAGAAACGTATATCTGAATGATCAATACAAGTACCAAGAGGTTATTAGTTAAGTTTAGTCATAAATTATTCATCTCCATCTATCCGAGGTGGCGTAGAACAGAGAACATGACAGCGTACACAGAGGTGGTGCCAAAGGAAAACAAAATGATGAATGAGGGCCGCAAATGAGGAAAACGTCTTTCAGTTATGTTGTGAACATTGTTGCTGCGGTAGAAGAAGATAACCTTTTCCACAACTTGCGTCTCATTTGTTAGTAAGGTCTGTAATAGTTTGGACCCTGTACTTAATGATAATGACAGAATAATGATCAATATTGAACTTCGGTTCGGTCTCTAGTTACAACCTATAATGGTGCTCTACCTAGCAGACACAAAACGGCTTACTATTAAGGTGGCAACAAAAAGTGAAAATATAAATGGCGACAATAAACAGAGAGTAGAGTGCAAACTGCATAATTATAGGTAGGTATATATCAAAAATAGAAACTATACCTAGACATCAAAAATAGAAAACAATCCATCTGAACGTAGAAAACCGCAAACAAAGCAATGCGACTGTTGAAAGTGAATAAAGAATAGCATCAAAGTGTCAGAAAACCCATTTGCAAATTCTACTAGCGAAGTAGATAGGACAAGGCACGTTGCTATTTTAGCAGTGAAAGTGGCGAACTGCATTCATTGTAATGTGAAGACGCTGACTTAATTGAGAACGCCTGCAATTGCATTTGAAATTCACAGTTTGATGTAAAGTGGCGAACTGCATTCATTGTAATGTGAAGACGCTGACTTAATTGAGAACGCCTGCAATTGCATTTGAAATTCACAGTTTGATGTAGAGAGTTTTGAAAGCGTAACATTTCAAATATATGCTGCACTAGCTGACAGCTTTCACATCGTCTCTATGGCGAGGACGTTGGCCTAGACTTAGGAAAACGGCGGTGTTTCATTTTCCACGAATAGTACTCGGTGTTGTATCTTTAGAATTTTCCCACGCTCTTAGACAACATAGAGGTGTAACATATTTCCGATGAATAATTACCGTAGGCGATGTACGTAAATATTCATTGCAGCTTATCACAATGACCTTACTAATGTACAAATAACATACCGTACCGCATTATATAACACGGTAAGAACAAACACCACTACAGTACCGTAATGCCTGGATTATTACATAACCAATAATTCCAAGTACTTTCAAGGGGCGGCGGGGGGAGTGGGCTGAATTTTCCATGGGGAATTTAGAAAATATTGATAAATATGACAAGTTTGCTCAGTAATCTGAGTATGGGATTCTCCTTCACCTAGGTTAGGCTGGTTACATTGCTTTTCAATGGACGAGGAACTATGATTACTATGGATACTACCTCAAGAACCCTCGTACTCTGGTGTAGGAGTTTCGTGACAAGAAGGTCTGTAAAATTGTCATGCCCCTTTTGGATCATTTGGTTTACATCAAGCAATTCAAGGAGCAAGAGCCCTATCCCCCAAGTTCTTGACTTCTTGAGCTTTTTAAAAGATAAGTCATCTATGACGTTGAGAAATTCAAATTGGATTAATGAGAACTAATATCACCGGGTCACGTGAGTTGAAAAACGCGTGTCGATTTTTCCCACTGATGAAATGCTTCAAATAAATGCGGGTCGGCTAGTCCTTTACTGACCTGATAAAAAAAAAAAACATTCAATAAGTGCAAACACTTGGGCCTTATCAGACGGATTATATAATTTTATTGCTGCCTTTAATAGGCAAGGGTTAGATGCCTGAGATTTCACACCCTTTTGCGGTATCTTGTCCTTGAATTTTTCTTTCTTTTATCGATTTCGAAACCAATTATTTCGAAACGAAAAGCACAATAATTATCATCAACTACAAGAATAGTAAAAACCATAATTCACAACATAATTACTGCTCTGCCAAACTGAGTCGTATGCTTTCATCTACATTAGAAGCAGATAAGTGGCCCGTGGTGGTGTTGGCTTTATCAATATCAGATATCCAGATAATTCATCTTATGGATACCACAAGTAGGTATTGCTTTCATTTTCCCCATACAATGCCATTCTAAGAAAACATTAAAATAAGACCAAAGGATCCAAATATTCGTAACAACCACAACCCAAACATTTGACTTTAGTACAATATGAATAGCTTATCTCTAAAGGGAATTAGCTAAAAGTGAAGACTCAGAGGGAATCCTTTGAATCAGAGGGAACCCGTACGAACGTAAATTAGAAGAACAAATAGGAAACCAAATGAATTTATTAATACGTACAAGTTCGTACAACATCCTCGAAGAATACAAAGAAATTATTTCGAGCTTCAGAGGATTAAGACCAAACCATAACTAAGTTGCTATCATTCGCGTATCACGTGACTGAAAACTCCACGAGCTTTGGACCGGTTCCAAAGTTTCAGTTCGGTTTACGAACGCATCTTCTTTTTACTAAACTTTCGGAGATCCTGAGTCTCTTTCTTGTTCTCATTCAAATTCGGGGTGATGACATCAAGTTGTTTACAGAAAGTATCTACATATGTATGGTCAAATTCCAAACTACATATGTATTCAGGATTGCTGGAAAAATTGCCATTTCTCTCTAAATTTTGGGTTGTTCAAAAAGAAACAATATTTGTGCTGGTAAATTGTAAGTAATACTGCACCAGTAAAAGATTTTACATAATTTTAAAACTAGTACAAGACCATTTTAGGTACTTTACTGACCTTACTCCTATTTTAAGATTATCAACAGTAGTCACTAATGAAGCAATAAGCAAAGGATCAACGAAATGTAAAGGAAACTATGGTTATTATTCGTACCTACTTCGTACTGCACCAGTAAAAGATTTTACATAATTTTAAAACTAGTACAAGACCATTTTAGGTACTTTACTGACCTTACTCCTATTTTAAGGTTATCAACAGTAGTCACTAATGAAGCATTAAGCAAAGGATCAACGAAATGTAAAGGAAAGTATGGTTATTATTCGTACCTACTGAATTAATGACCCCAATAAGAGAAGAAAAACAATCCGTAATGGGTTTTTAATAAGTACCCTACCTAATAAATTAATTACTCTAATTATAATAGTCTATAGTACTTGTTCAATCATCTATTGCTTGTACAATCAATAGATAAATATGTAATGTGTTTTTTATCAGCATGATGTACATAGTTGCATTGTACTTTTTTCCTACTGTTGGTACAGACCAATCATTAAACAGAATCGTCAGAGCCAATGAAAAATCAGACAAGGAAAATCATACCTACTTATTCCCTTAAAAACTCATTTCTTACTTATTAACTTATCCAACAAAATTGAAAACATTGGTACATATACAGGTTTTTTTTAAAAAGAGCTAAGACTTAGATATTTTTCAAAGGTAAATCCATCACTCAGTTACCAATCGCATTATCCCAAACTGAATGGCCAATTTGTTGCTCTATTTATTGAATTACTCGTATCTTTAGACGATTATACTCTGTACTAACACGGACACTCTTTTTTTTAAAGAGGTTTGACAGAGGGACCTGTAACTGCTAGGGTCTTATCGTCCCAAAATCGAAGAGAGAAGGAAGACAGGATAGGAGGAAAGAGAGGTTTGACAGAGGGACCTGTAACTGCTAGGGTCTTATCGTCCCAAAATCGAAGAGAGAAGGAAGACAGGATAGGAGGAAAGCCAGTTGTTCCGAGAACGAACATTATACCATCCGGATAAAATCCGCCCCAGGCGGGAATCGAACCCGCGGCCTAGCGCTTACAAGGCAGACGCGCCACCAACCAAGCTAACTACGGACACTCTTTGATAGTAATCCGATAGTCATAATTACATCTTGGTCATCCTTGCGCAACTAAAATTTCTGCGTCACAATATTTCCCTAAATGGTGACTGGTGACGCTACCTGCTTCATGGTCCATGTCTAATTTAACCTTGAGTGGGTGACCCCATGTGTCTAGATACCTAACCTGTACACCCACTACACCATTACGAGCATATTTATTATGGGTATCTCCGGCAATCTCCAAGCAACATCTTCTGTTGCATATAAAACCATAGTCGTTAACAATTTGACTATAGTTCTGAATCAGTGTTTAGGAATCTTTACAAACGTGACTCTAATTCCAGAAATCTTTCGAAGTCAATAAACTCCGATGCGTGATATATTCTGAACCCAAGATTTCGATGTAGATAACTTCAATATCAACAAATGCACCAAACAAAGCCTTCACAGTGCGTTCTGAAATCGATGCACTTTTTTAGCGCCTATACTGACTGGGCTATTACGGGATTACTTCTTTTGAGGGGTTTTTAACGTCACTGTAAAATTGCTGAGGTACTACGTATAATTATGTGATAGGGGTTTTCTATTACGGGATTACTTCTTTTGAGGGGTTTTTAACGTCACTGTAAAATTGCTGAGGTACTACGTATAATTATGTGATAGGGGTTTTAACCCTACATTCGACGATAAACTACCCTTCTCCTCATAACTCGTCCAGCCTGAGTGAGGCCGGGAAAAGCCCGCCTGAGTGGGGCCAGGAAAAGTCCGCCTGAGTGGAGCCAGGAAAAGTCCGTCTGAGTGGGGCCGGGAAAAGCCCGCCTGAGTGGGGCCAGGAAAAGTCCGTCTGAGTGGGGCCGGGGTTCCTTGGAAACTGGTGCATTTAACGTGCTATCGCCGCTAGCTTCAATTTGGGCCTTACTGATTGCATAATTAACTCTATGTTTGTAGATCATAAATAGATATGTAGACTGAGCGATGATCATCAACCATGAGGTCAATAGCTGAACTTATTGGGGTGGGATGGAGTTTTGTTTATTTTTTGTGGCACTTGATTTATTTTGGGAGGAACGACTTGGCGGGGTCTTTTTTATGCCACGATAATATATGTAGACTGAGCGATGATCAATTGATCATCAACCATGAGGTCAATAGCTGAACTTCCAGCCGAGATCCAAATCAACACGTGACCTCATAGTCTCGTGTTCTCCAAACTAAACGGTTTCTAGTTTCTAGGAAACGAACAAATTCTACTGCCTGTGAATTCCATTTAAATTGGAGATTGCAGGATGCGATAATGACATGTGATTCGTCACCTATTAAAATTCACGAGTGTCATTTTGACATGTGGCTATCATTGCGATGAATCTCGATTTAGTTTGCGCACATTTTATGGTGTTGAAATACGATATCGAAGATAAATAGGCACATTCTACTGATGTCCTTTCTTAGTGAAAATATTCATTTCAATGTGTAGTTTGTCTAAATTTTCAAGGACTAAAAAAAAAAAAAAACATTTTCTAGAAGACAAAAAGCCTCTTGGAGTATCTTGCGTAACCAGTTGAGGAAAAAAGTTGATCTTGTGACATTTAAATTGGAGATTGCAGGATGCGATAATGACATGTGATTCGTCACCTATTAAAATTCACGAGTGTCATTTTGACATGTGGCTATATCATTGCGATGAATCTCGATTTAGTTTGCGCATATTTTATGATGTTGAAATACGATATCGAAGATAAATAGGCACATTCTACTGGTGTCCTTTCTTAGTGAAAATATTCATTTCAATGTGTAGTTTGTCTAAATTTTCAAGGACTAAAAAAAAAAACATTTTCTAGAAGAAAAAAAGCCTCTTGGAGTATCTTGCGTAACCAGTTGAGGAAAAAAGTTGATCTTGTGGTGATTCCAAACTCGCTAATACTTGCCATACGTTTTTATGCAAAATCCATCAACTATTAGAAGAAAGATCTGCTAAACACACATAGGTAGGTGTTTTGCATGAAGTGTTGGACCTTACAGTCGATTACATAATTCTGAGTTGGTGGACTTTCGCTTTGAAAATCTCGTTATGTAACCAACACTTACCTAATGACCCCGACGTCACTAGAAAACAATGGAGAGTAATTAATAGAAATAGATATTACAGTCATTAATGATGTGGAGACATGGATCATGACTAATTCCTATTTCTAATACTGATGCTAACTTGTGATATGATACAAGAGACATGTTTCATAATGTTATTATCCTTATTATGATTCTTTGACAGCTCAACACTTCAAACAGGAGATGAGTTGTTATGTCACAGGTCTAAACTGTTGGGGTTTTTCTCAAAATCATCGGACGATCTGATTCCAAAAAATGGCCCAAGCGATACAATATCGTCTGAACAGTTCAAGGATGCCTGCGAGATTATCTCGGAGTTACATAACTCGGCGATTGGACTGGGGAATGACGTAATCGTTATATTTATACGATGTGAAAAGATTGGCGAAATAGCCTTGGATGCCCATATGGCGATTTAAAAATACATTTTTGCACTCGCTGGAATAGTAGCATTTTTTTCGCACACCTTTCTTTTTCCGTCTTCTTGGAACGTGAATGCAACTTGGACAAGAAACATGGCCACAAAGAATTCGAATTTAGAAGATGAGAAAGAGTTCGTGTGAATAATGGAAATGATTCATTTTCAAAAGTCAATATGTAATGTACATACAGTACAAATGACCTTTTGAACATTTGATTTTACTAAAGGAAAAATAACTACTTGAAGCACGTCAGCAAAAAAATAAACAAAGTTCAGCGACAATGATTGCATTCTTTTTTCATCTAAAGGAAAAATAACTACTTGAAGCACGTCAGCAAAAAAATAAACAAAGTTCAGCGACAATGATTGCATTCTTTTTTCATGTTTTTAAGCAAAATCCATCAACTATTAGAAGAAAGATCTGCTAAACACACATAGGTACCTAGGTGTTTTGCATAGCAAAATCCATCAACTATTAGAAGAAAGATCTGCTAAACACACATAGGTACCTAGGTGTTTTGCATAAAAAACGGTATTAATTCATACCATACTGCTTGGCGATCTTAAATTCATCCAAGATGAACATTCATCTCGTTATTGTTTGTGTCAATATTGATGGTTGTCAATGTGAAGTAGGCAATAAAATGGACAAATTCCAAGTTGGTGTTTCTTGACAGAGTGCTCACCATTACCATTAATGTCATCTATGTTAACATGAACGCCATCAGATTAATCTAAACCTCTATGTTTGACATGACTTCTCATCTTGTTTCAACACTTGGTAAAGTAGGGAGTGTATCTATTCCAAGTCTGAACCTAATTATTCTTCTTCCAAGTCCGAGTATAATTATTTTGTCTACGAGTATGATAATATCAATTAGTTCACTTGACTACACTCTTCCCTACGTGTATCTTGTTACAATTTCGGAGACAAAATCTCCGATCATCTTGTCTTGTGGTCACATTACCTTGTTCCGCTTCATTTAGCTTTGTGGTCACCTCAGGATCACCATTGTTATTTACTGCCCCATTACAGTCATCCATACTTGGTAGTCTCCCATGGTATTGACCGCAACAGTTAGTGGACGGGAAGTAAGGTGTCAAATTTGATTTTTGGTAGAGCGGATGTCTGTGTTTGGAAGCTTTGAGTACCTGTGGCTTTCCGTCACGGTGGGAACTTTTGTCTGGAGGACTTCAAATGACGAGTCACAGGACACCACTGTAGTTCCTTTCTTGATCTTGATTTACATTTTACATTGTCTCTCAAGCAAGATGTGTTTCCTCAATTTCCTGTGAGAAAAGTATAAAACAATCTTGTAAATGAGATCATAGTAATAATAGACATCTGAACCTTTGAACTAAAACCAAAGTATGTACTCATAGATATGAACCGTTCGAACACGTCACTTTGTTGAGGAAAACCAAGTCCTTCGGATTCGTGTGAATTCGTAATCGACCATTTCCTACGGTGATTAATAATTCTAGAAGTTTTTCCTCAACGGGAAGGCAGAATCTTAAATAATGAGTTTAAATTACTTACACGTGTAGAAAAATATAGCCATGGTAGATGCCTCACTGAGGGGGGAAGGAGGGTCCCATTGTATGATGACCATTAGTGTCGCGGTATCATCTGGTTGGTTCTTAGAAGTTTATCAGGGCCATGAGGGGCCTTGAATTATGATGTAATTTTCCTAGATGCTCGCGTAGTAGCATCCGTGCATAGCAAAATAATTTGCTGAACATGCAGCATATCCCCCCCCCTGTCGCTAATGAATGGTGTAATTTATTATGTAGTAGTCTACTTTGTAATTCGTACAATTTAGCTCTTTCAGAGCCAATTGGCGAAGAACTGTTGTAAATTATCAAAGTATTCAACACACATGCCGAACCTGCCTGACCAATGCGGCATTATTTTATTCCTTCAATCTCCGAGAGGTTTTCAATTTTTCATACGCACAGTAAGGTATTAATGATGATAATTATTTTAATAATAACGTGGTAACCGATCCTAAAGAATAGCCATGTTACTAGAGGTCCAGTGTTGGCATTTAGAATCGATATTAAAGATACTAAAAAAAGGGTTATTTGGTTATAATCCAATTAATTGCCGGACCAATTTTTCACCTTTTGGCGGCTGGAGATGTTGACTTTTGCTCTTACATCACATTACGTAACAATTATAACAATGTCACATATTTGGGGTGAACACCCTTGTTGAGAATTCCCATTCTTGGCTCAAGTTCAACAAGACGGCACATATAGTATTACTATATTGTATAGCACCTATCAAGTGAACAAATATCGAGTGAAACACCTCCATAGAACCAAAGCTACGCCATTAATCACAAACAAATACCACAAATTCTACAAGATAATACTAATTTATGGTGAAACCAATAGCCAATAGTCCGTACTATAATGGCAGAAAACCAAATGGCGATAAAGTATCCAAGTTTATGTTTAATACTAATTTATGGTGAAACCAATAGCCAATAGTCCTTACTATAATGGCAGAAAACCAAATGGCGATAAAGTATCCAAGTTTATGTTCTAAAGTTCATTGGGTCATGTTCCTTCTGCCCAATCACATCACGTGATCTTGAACTGATTTGAATTCGAGGATAGTTTCCATATTTGAACCATACCACATGTGGCTATGTAATAACATCTAGCTGATACTAGCTGTTTTAGTACTTATTATGTACACCGTGCCTTCAGGGCTCATAAATACCTATTTATCTATCAAGTCCAACATATCAGATTAGCTTTATTTTCGTGTGATTGATTGTGGGATGGTGTTTATAATCCATTGGAATAATGATGGAAATAATAAAATATATGTATCTTATTAATGCAAATAAGTGCCAAGTATGATTTCACACGATTACTGTGTGTATCGTTTTGCGGACAACTAGTGCAGAAAAAATATTCTGAGTGAGTGCTCAAGTGCAAATTCCGGGCAAGACAAGTTTTCCAGTCTTCACTTTTCAAGGGGCTCTAACATTCTCTTGAGCTGGTAATTTTCAATGATCTAATGTTTCGCCGTTTTGTATCATGTTTCAGATCCTGACAACCACCTGACTCTCAGCAACAGATCCCACGCCTTATACAGACTGAACAGATGTCAAGCCGCCCTCGAAGATGCCGATAGGGCAGTCACTCTGCAACCTCACTGGGGAAAGGTAAGCTCTTTTGAATATTGGTCCTTCGGGTCGGATAATATTTAAGACGACCAATAGTAATATGTAATAATATAGGTTAGGGGCAATGGAGATGGGTTATTGACACCAACGGCGAACTGGGCATCTCCACTATCTGTTATCTTCAAGTTTTGATCCTTCGGGTCAGATATCATTTTAAGAGCTCAAATAAAAATACAAATCCCATTTTTCTTCTTCTTTACTATTAAAAACTGTAGAATGCTTGTTTTTAAGCACGCCTCGTACTGAAAAAATATTAATAATATGCCCTGCTGCAAATCTGGAGCGCAATAAATTCTCCAACTCTAGGGCAGTCACTCTGCAACCTCACTGGGGAAAGGTAAGCTCTTTTGAATATTGGTCCTTCGGGTCGGATAATATTTAAGACGACCAAATATTAGGTTAGGGGCAATGGAGATGGGTTATTGACACCAACGGTGAACTTGGCATCTCCACTATCTCTTCAAGTTTTGATCCTTCGGGTGAGATATCATTTTAAGAGCTCAAATACAATAAAAATACAAATCCCATTTTTCTTTTTCTTTACTATTATTTAATTGAAAAACTGTAGAATGCTTGTTTTTAAGCATGCCTCGCACTGAAAAAATATTAATAATATGCCCTGCTAACTGGGCATCTCCACTATCTGTTATCTTCAAGTTTTGATCCTTCGGGTCAGATATCATTTTAAGAGCTCAAATAAAAATACAAATCCAATTTTTCTTCTTCTTTACTATTAAAAACTGTAGAATGCTTGTTTTTAAGCACGCCTCGCACTGAAAAAATATCAATAATATGCCCTGCTGCAAATCTGGAGCGCAATAAATTCTCCTACTTCCCCCCGCCGCCCCTTGAAAGTACTTGGAATTATTGGTTATGTAATAATCCAGGCATTACGGTACTGTAGTGGTGTTTGTTCTTACCCAAGTGTTATATAATGCGGTACGGTATGTTATTTGTACGTTCTCCTACTCCCCCCTTCTCCAAGAGCCAATCCTACTGCCTACATACCTAATAAATAAAATTCTTGAATAGAGCTTGATTAAACTTTTATGTGTAGAGCTGGTGGTACTGTCTTGTTTTTTATTCATATCAGGATTTAATAAATGACCAATGATGTCATTGAACATAAAAGTGCATAATATGAAAACAAAAATATTTTTTATTCAATAAATTTTTATTGCTTTCGTGATTTATTCTTGGTTTGATACTATCATATTTGTTGCTGAACAAGAATTTTATAGGGATGTAAAATTCGTCTTGACCCCACCAAGAACAGAATCTGACCTCCAGTGTGTAAGCAGTTATTAACCACAGGGGACGCCCAGTCTAGGCTCCAAAATCTAGAGGGGACTTTAGTTTTGGTCAAAACAAAAATTCTTTTCGGGGTCTAGAATTCTAGACAGATGGTAATGGTTATGAGTTGTGTATTTTAAGCTGTACTATGTGATGACCTTCAACAACTCATGTATCAGTGGTCCAATATAGAAATCAATAGTGGAGCAAATTCTACATCCCCAAATGAAACAAACGAATTATGACCAGCATTACTTACTCGGAAAAAAAACTTTAATCCATTGTATTTTGTATTAGTGTCAGAATAACTAATTTACTAGGTAGGTACTTCTTTTTACTTTTTTCCTGGTTCAGCCCTCGGATTATCGGATTTGATTTGCAATTTGCACGGATTCAAAATGGCTGCTGTTTGTTTTGATTTTTATATTTTATTTTCTTCCACTGTTGCCAGATTTATTTAACTTCGTTCGGCTCGGCCCGGCCTAGTTAATACCTATTTTTTTTATTTAAATGAAAAGTTAGCTATTTTTTGCGATTAAATGAATATTTACGTACATCGCCTACGGTAATTATTCATCGGAAATATGTTTCACCTCTATGTTGTCTAAGAGCGTGGGAAAATTCTATAGATACAACACCGAGTACTATTCGTGGAAAATGAAACACTGCCGTTTTCCTTAGTTGGGAAAAGTGTAAAATAATTTTGCAGAGCAAAGCAAATCGTATTATGAATCAGTCCTTTTTTCTGGTACTGTCTTGTTTTTTATTCATATCAGGATTTAATAAATGACCAATGATGTCATTGAACATAAAAGTGCATAATATGAAAACAAATATTTTTATTGAATAAGTTTTTATTGCTCTTGTGATTTATTCTTGGTTTGATACTATCATATTTGTTGCTGAAGAAGAATTTTATAGGGATGTAAAATTCGTCTAAATTATGTTGTATGACCAGAAATGTTATAATAAACCAGCGTGACACAACAAATCATGACCATCTTGTAAGCACATGCACATATTTCTGAATCCATAATACCCCCATGTAATGCAGCAAGTTACGGAAACGTCTTATCAAACGTCCCCAGAGATGCCTATTGTTCCACATTGTGGTTGGGTGAAAGAGCTTCTTTTGGAGAATCCTGCCACATCAAATAAAGCCATTAAAAACATCATAATATGTATTTAGAATTTTAGATGTATCTCAAGAAGATGAAACCAACTATTTAGCCAATACACTGAGGGCCGTTAAGACACTCCTTGAGCAGATATTTAGTGTTCTTTGTACAATTTTATTTCTTGGTTTCCCCCCCCCCCAGGGTCATTATCGGAAAGCTGTGGCCCAAGCAGGTCTAGGCCAATATGAAGAGGCTCTCCTGTCCTTTGCCCTCTGTGTCGCCCTGGACAAGTATGCTGTCGGCGCAGTCAAATTAGATGTTGCCAAGGTAAGTGTTTCATTGAAATTAATTTTTCATTTGTTAGGAAATGTTCTAGTTCCTTGTCAAGGAATGTTCTTTATGGCGAGAGAAACATGAACCTGTGGGTAGAAAATTAGAAATTGTATGTACGTTGTACGTGACCACTTGTGTTTTCGGAGGCATAATTTGGGCTCTTTTGTGAGTGTTTTACAGTAGATATCAACGCTACCTGTATACTGCTTTCCGACAAAGATTTTTAAGTGGAAGGTTGGTTATTCCACTGAAAACCAAGACTTGAAACCCCAAGGCTCTCTTTTGGCAAAACCTACCACCAACAACTTCTTTTGACACTTTTCCTGTTCCACTTTCAGACGCTTCAAAAGCTGCTGGCGACTCATAGGAAAAGTTCGATAGTTCAACACTACTACCACCCGTACTACGAACATTTGGAAACGCATACCACCGAAGAAGACCAGTTTCAACATGTAAGTACATATTATGTAAATGTAAATGTAAATGCAGTTTATTTGTGTTATTATTTATTTATTTATTTATTTATTTATTATTATTATTATTATTTTGAGGAGTTAGGAGAAAGCGAAGAACAAACCTTTAAACTACTAATGACCGCGATGACCACAATCTGTATTTTAAACTGCTAAATTCTACCCATAATTTAAAAATCTACTAATCAGATTATGGGCTCGGCCATTAGACAATACTACGTCCTATCAGACTCCATGAGACCTAAACGTCTGTCAACCCTTTCACCTGTTAAGGTGAGACTTTAACCTTTGGTTTAAATCGATTTAACCTCTTGTCTTTTTCCGCTCCTCAGATTCGCCGAGTTCGGCACCATCCTAGAAATCAAAGACTGGATCCTCAAAGCGGACGGATGCTCCATATTGTCCACGGTTGGCCTACAACGGTTTCGGGTCCAATCCCGGAACGAGCGGGATGGTTACGACACCGCTCAAGTAGAATTCATCAACGATGTTCCTATCCCTAACCATAAGCTCAACGGTAAGTCAGCCATAAGCGGTTAGTCCCAAGTATGCACTGTTATCATGTTCAGGTTGCACCTCAAAGTTGTGCTAATATCATGGCAATGCTGACTTTGGAAACAGCTGCTATGAAAAGATTCGCAGATATCATCACCCACTTAAATTCAAGCTTATCTTCTTCATTAGGTTCTTTGGAGGCAACCAGTCTGGTTGGCATGGGTATTTTATGGTACTTACTGTTAGTACTATATCCCTCATACGCCATCGGACTGAGTGAGTGAGCTTCTCTTCCTCATGAGTCCCTCTCCTTTTGATTATCCACGGAATTTAATTCCAAACTTAACCCCTTCACTACTTCTGCCCACAGAGATCACCGCCCTCAGTCCCAAGTATGCACTGTTATCATGTTCTTCAGGTTGCACCTCAAAGTTGTGCTAATATCATGGCAATGCTGACTTTTGAAACTGCTACTATGAAAAGATTCGTAGATATCATCACCCACATAAATTCAAGCGTATCTTCTTCATTAGGTTCATTGTACTCTTTGGAGGCAACCAGTCTGGTTGGCATGGGTATTTTATGGTACTTACTGTTGAACTTAACAGCTGATGCAATAACACGGACTCGTTGCATGTGCCGTAGCATGCTCGGGGAATGCTTCATAAGATAGGTAAGAAGAAGGTAGAGGTACTGCGTCAATACCTGAGTACTGTAGCTCCTTGCTATCCTACCTCTGGGACATCATCTGCAGGTGAGGATCTGAATGAAACAGAACTGAGAAAGATATTTTACCTTGAGTATTTAACTATTCATGCGTAAAGCAATAGATCAAGTTATAAAGCGCAGGGGCTTCATCTAGTGATAAAGCACTTGTCACGCTGAAAGTCTCAGGTTTCAAGTTTGATTTCCAGGTAAAATTTGCACTCGTAACTTGATTGTAAGTATTTTCTATGGGTCACTCTTTGGTGCTCCCAGAACCTACATAATTGGGAAGTGTTGTCTCTTTTCGTCAACCTGAGAGATACCAAATTTCACCACGTTATCACAGTTTATCAGGCCGCATAATTTTCTCATTCAAAGTATTTAAACCCACTTTCCTTGTGTGTCCCCAGGTCGGTATCCTAGCAACCACGTGCATAGAGAAACGTCTGAAAGCCATCAACAAAACGTTCGAGCTCATCGACCAAAGTGAGCGCTCCCAAGAGTTCACCATGGCACCCCCGGTACGCCAATCACAGCCAATGAGACCACACCCACTCAATAGACAATCCTCACAGCAGTCAATTCACCAGCACCCCTCATGACAGTGGCTCAAACGGTTGTCCTTGGCCCTCGGAGCTGTGCTCAAATGTTAGGGTGGATTTCACCAATTTTCAGTCCTTAGAGGGCCTGTTAAGCTAACAGCCAGTTAATTTCCATTTGATTTGTATAGGCTTAACATGGTTGTTAAGTTACCAGCCCGTTAGAGGCTGAAAAGGTCGGTGAAACCCACCATTAGTGAGGTACCTATGTATATTTGCTTTGGCTCTTTTACTGATTGTCCATTTGTCCATGACAATCGCCACGTACTGATTTACTATCAGTCGGACAAATAGATAGTCGGTATCTGTGTTTTTAATCTATTAACTTCGAATTTTAAACCTTGAATTGGCACCAAGAATTTTAATGCTTGGCGGGGACTGCCGCAGTTTCTTTGAGACCAAATCCATACATTCCATTCCTATACTGGGTAAGACTAGTAATGGCTTAAGCGTCGATCTATGGTCGATCGACGTCGACTGAAACCTGTACACTGCCTCGACAACATAGATTTTACTCGTTGATCGACGGCGTCGACAATGTGTGGTCATGGACACAGCATTAAAGAAAATAATAAGTCCCATTGATAAAAGCTTTTACAGCTATTGATTTTACATACAATATTACCAAAATCAGCTCTAGAAAGAGTGTCTAATGAAGGGTGGCTGATAAATTTGAGTTAGTTGGAGGATGAGTCAGTAGTAACCAGCATTGTGTATGTATGTGTTGGTGCACCCTATATCAGCAGGCACCCAAAAACCTTGACCTTAACAAAGGTAACACTGTATTATACCAAAATCAGCTCTAGAAAGAGTGTCTAATGTAGGGTGGCTGATAAATTTGAGTTAGTTGGAGGATGAGTCAGTAGTAACCAGCATCGTGTATGTATGTGTTGGTGCACCCTATATCAGCAGGCACCCAAAAACCTTGACCTTAACAAAGGTAACACTGTATTATTAATCATAAGAATGGCAGTGACAGCATTGGGTCACGAGTTATGTTAGATTCAGCAAATAACTCTCGTATTAAGGTTCAGCAAGGTAACTTCTTAATACCTAGTATGATGATATCATTGGTATTGTACCGCACCCTCTTGTTCTTGAGATGAAACTTCAGATTTCAATGATATTTTTGATGAGGTCATTTGTTGTCTCGATTTTTTGATTCCTCATTATTCTCCTTTGAGTATCTCAATCATAAGAGTGGTCAGGAAGACTGGGAGAAAATCTCCATGGAAGGAAAAATATTAACTTGAAAGGGGCATTCGCATCTGGCCAATTTCAAAGGAAGAGATTTAGGCACAGGGGCCCAGGATTACCATTATTTTTGCCAAATCAGTTTGAACATTTATTCGAGCAAACCCCGCATCTGATTGTTTGAAAATAATGGGGAGATGAATCAGCTACAAGATTTTCTGCTTAGATTGAAGTTTAGTAAAATTTCATTATTAGGTATACCTGTTCATTTTGTTGCTGATGGCTGACAATGTTCATGAGGCATCTGCACGATATATTGATATTGGAATCGGTAAGAATGGCAGTGACAGCATTGGGTCACGAGTTATGTTAGATTCAGCAAATAACTCTCGTATTAAGGTTCAGCAAGGTAACTTCTTACCTACTGTGATGATATCATTGGCATTGTTGTACCGCACCCTCTTGTTCTTGAGATGAAACTTCAGATTTCAATGATATTTTTGATGAGGTCATTTGTTGTCTCGATTTTTTGATTCCTCATTATTCTCCTTTGAGTATCTCAATCTTAGGAGTGGTCAGGAAGACTGGGAGAAAATCTCCATGGAAGGAAAAATATAGGTAAACTTGAAAGGTGCATTCGCATCTGGCCAATTTCAAAGGAAGAGATTTAGGCACAGGAGCCCAGGATTACCATTATTTTTGCCAAATCAGTTTGAACATTTATTCGAGAATCATTGGCATTGTTGTACCGCACCCTCTTGTTCTTGAGATGAAACTTCAGATTTCAATGATATTTTTGATGAGGTCATTTGTTGTCTTGATTTTTTGATTCCTCATTATTCTCCTTTGAGTATCTCAATCTTAAGAGTGGTCAGGAAGACTGGGAGAAAATCTCCATGGAAGGAAAAATATAAACTTGAAAGGTGCATTCGCATCTGGTCTGATCAAGCAACCTCATTGGTTGATTTTAAACTTTCGATTAACATTACCCACATATTGTTTAGATCAAAAGGGATTAACTTTGATCTGAGTTTAACTTTATTTGTGCCCCGGTCATTAGTTGTTACAATGAAAACATTACTTTCAATATTTCTAGAGATTACTTAAAGTTCAGCAGTACTGCTGACGGTTCCATATTCTTAGATTCTGTGATCTATTGGGTTTGTCTAAACTTAGTTCAGCAAATAGAGTTGTATATGAAACAATGACCGTAGTATTTACTTACCCTGTGTTTCATTATTTAATAATACTGTAACAGTATTTCTTTGACAGACTGTACATTGATTCTAGATACATAGATCGATAGGTAATCATTAATAAATGATTACCTATTAGGTACACCTTTAGATATATGATAGGTACACCTTTAGCTAATCTTGTTAAATTTGTACAAGTGAATGCAGTTAATTAATTAAAAAAAAAAATCTTGAAAGTTATTTTCATCATTATTTTTAGGTATTTCGAATAATTTTATTTATTTATTTATTTTACAAAATTTATGTAAATACTTTTTCTTTTTTAAAAAAATGAGAAAAAAAAATGATTGTGATTCTTAGAAATATTATAATTAAATAAATTCGCAGGAAACATCTTGAAATGTTCTCCAATTAAAACTTTGAAAAATTCTGACGTTGTTATTGACATTTTATTTAGCTCTCAGGGCAAGGACACCCACCTTTTCCTGTAAATTCTTCCGATGCTAAGGGCCACAATGTGAGTTTAAATTTAGTTCAATGTTAAACTGACCACGTGATTGGCTATTTTTTAATCCAAAATTTAAAATCGACCTATCAAATTGCTTAAGCTAATTAAGTAATTATTAACTGGTATAAAATCAAATTGTTGTCTCGAGGCGATAAGTCTCCTTGGTGTATATTTATATTTTCAAAGTCTATTAAGCCTGGTAAATAATTACCTAAAAACTACAAGAACCAGTACGTACCAGGAAAATCCCAGTCCTGTTGACCAGGATACTCACCGAAGTGGACAAGCTGAAAAGTAAGTAAATTCTGTTCTCTATGAAGGTTTAAGGACTCTAAGGTGTTCACACTAAGCACATAAATAAATGGAAAATGCTCCATAAATAGCAAGAGATTCAAGAGAAAAATAAAACCAGACATTTTAAAATACGCATGATTCACCAATTCGTCATTTTCTCTTTCCAGATACAGAATTTCAACCTTCCTCGCTCAAGATCGATCTGACCAGGGCCGACAGTTCGGATTTCGACTGCATCCTGTGTCGGTCCACCATTTGGAAACCCGTGACCACCCCGTGCGGTCACTCCTACTGTTGGATGTGCCTGGACAGATGTCTGGACTACAGCTCATCTTGTCCTCTCTGCAAAACCTCCCTCGCCGATGTAAGTATTCAGTTTGTAAAGGTGTGTCCAAACATAGTCTATCGATGTCGATCTAAAAGAACCCTGGCCTTCGTAAGAAGTCCATGGCTCTTCTAGATAATTAAAGGGAAAGTCACAAAAGATCTTATCAGGTCGCAGTGACATAGGGCGTTTATTATAGCCGATGGCCCTACTTATACCAAGACCAATAGTCCATCGATGTCGATCGACTCTGTGTGAACTTAACACCTACTGTTGGATGTGCCTGGACAGATGTCTGGACTACAGCTCATCTTGTCCTCTCTGCAAAACCTCCCTCGCCGATGTAAGTATTCAATTTGTAAAGGTGTGTCCAAACATAGTCCATCGATGTTGATCTAAAAGAACCCTGGCCTTCGTAAGAAATCTATGGCTCTTCTAGATAAGAGTAGGTATTTGGAAACGCATACCACCGAAGAAGACCAGTTTCAACATGTAAGTACATATTATGTAAATGCAGTTTCTTTGTGTTATTATGTCACGACTTAGGTGCTCACTGCAGCATTGTAGGATTTTCCCAATATCTTAATAATCTTAAAATCCAATGTTTACCTATGAACTTAACAGCTGATGCAATAACACGGACTCGTTGCATGTGCCGTAGCATGCTCGGGGAATGCTTCATAAGATAGGTAAGAAGAAGGAATAGGTACTGCGTAAATACCTGAGCACCGTGGAGCAGGAATTTGACTCTGGCTGCGAATTCGATTCCAGACCTTGTACATGACAAAATAAGAGCGTTACCAATGAATACCGTTCGGGTTAAACTACGAGCCTCTATCAGACCGTGGATACCCAAAACCTCTCCCACAACCCACATAACCAAAAATTGGATTCTATCCGGATACAATCGGGATAGAAGATAAAATAGGCTTGGGATTATTCGATCCTGTATCAGATTCTATCCGGATACAATCGGGATAGAAGATAAAATGGGCTTGGGATTATTCGATCCTGTATCAGATTCTATCCGGATAGAATCGGTATGAATGTCCCTCAAAAACAGATAGAATCCCGATTCTATCCGACGTTATCTAGTCTTCATTTTAACCGCGCCTATCTGCCTATCTAATAACAATACTTTCCTCTCTTTGAGTACTGTAGAGCAGGAATTTGACTCTGGCTGCGAATTCGATTCCAGACCTTGTACATGACAAAATAAGAGCGTTACCAATGAATACCGTTCGGGTTAAACTACGAGCCTCTATCAGACCGTGGATACCCAAAACCTCTCCCACAACCCACATAACCAAAATTGTTACCAATGAATACCGTTCGGGTTAAACTACGAGCCTCTATCAGACCGTGGATACCCAAAACCTCTCCCACAACCCACATAACCAAAAATTGGATTCTATCCGGATACAATCGGGATAGAAGATAAAATAGGCTTGGGATTATTCGATGCTGTATCAGATTCTATCCGGATAGAATCGGTATGAATGTCCCTCAAAATCAGATAGAATCCCGATTCTACCCACTTAAAATCACGATTCTATCCGACGTTATCGAGTCTTCATTTTAACCGCGCCTATCTGCCTATCGAGATAGAATCCCGATTCTATCCGACGTTATCTAGTCTTCATTTTAACCGCGCCTATCTGCCTATCTAATAACAATACTTTCCTCTCTTACCAGTATCTCACCGTCAGTCAGAAGCACGTCACCAAATTCCTGGACCGCGCCCTCCGCACCTCCCTCCCCTCCCTGTACGCTTGCCGTCTCCTCAAGACTCAAGTGGTGACCCCCGAACACCACCTGCCCGTGTTCGTATGTACCACGGCATTCCCGACCGTTCCCTGCATACTGTATGTGTTCGAGCCAAGGTACCGTCTCCTTGTGCGGCGGTGCGTTGAAAGCGGATTTTAAAAAAAAAAAAAAAAAAAAAAATACATACATATGTACATGTATACAAAAAATACCTTACTCCTTTGGCTCACATTGTCCCATTTTTCCCCTCAGTAACAATCAACACAAAACAGTTTCCACATTTTCATTCTCTCCCCCTCCCCTCCTCCCCATCTACGCTTCGGGAAGAGGAAAAATTGTCCCAAATAAAATTGTTTGGAAAAATTGTGTGTACAATAAATACACATAAGTATATAATGTACATATAATACATCACTTTTCACTATGGCTTTTCCTCAAAGCCTTCTCTTTGTCTCTCTCTTTCTCCCTATGCCTCAGTATCTTCTGTCTCCCTCTCTCCTTCATGTCGAGTACACAACTTTACTCTCTTCAGTGACAGTCTTTTCTGAAATTCGTACAGAGTTTTCTGAAATTCGAACATACCTACTTGGAAATTCGATATTTTATCTTCTAGGGCTGTACTCATGGGCTTCATAGTTTAGAGTTTAGTACATCCGTATTGACCGTACGCCGTACGTAGTCCCAAACTTCAAGTTTTAGTAAAACTTTGGGTTTGGGAGTCACATTCCTCCTGTACCTAATGTGAAGATTGAGAAAAACAGGGATTCAGAGCTTATTTAATGGTACCTACCAACCTAATATGCTAGATTAAATGAGACCAGTGTTTCACTGGACGAAAAGGATTAACGACTTTTACTTTAGAAAATAAGAAATATCCTTAACTCTAAAAAGAAGAAAGAAAAAACGGGAAAACAAATTTGCCACTTCGTGAAAAAACTAAGAAAAAAAAACCCTCGTCACAGAAGAGGTCCGAAAGGGGGTGCACGCATGCGCACTCAGTACAGAGTTTTCTGAAATTCGAACATACCTACTTGGAAATTCGATATTTTATCTTCTAGGGCTGTACTCATGGGCTTCATAGTTTAGAATTTAGTACATCCGTATTGACCGTACGCCGTACGTAGTCCCAATCCCAAACTCCAAGTTTTAGTAAAACTTTGGGTTTGGGAGGCACATTTCTCCTGTACCTAATGTGAAGATTGAGAAAAACAGGGATTCAGAGCTTATTTAATGGTACCTACCAACCTACCTAATATGCTAACTTAAATGAGACCAGTGTTTCACTGGACGAAAAGGATTAACGACTTTTACTATAGAAAATAAGAAATATCCTTAAATCTAAAAAGAAGAAAGAAAAAACGGGAAAACAAATTTGCCACTTCGTGAAAAAACTAAAAAAAAAGCCCTCGTCACAGAAGAGGTCCGAAAGGGGGTGCACGCATGCGCACTCAGACAGCCTCTGGTACTGTTCCCCTCTCCTTTTTTTCTTTTTTTTTTTTTTTTTTTAAAAGGCTTTATGGCAGGATTCTCACACAGTAAGCTCTTCCACCCAACCAAAGATAGGATAGTTATCATGTCTTTCTTCTCCCTTCGCTTTCGGGACTACAAGACCTTGGCATTTACAGTTCCATCCATCAAACCTCTTGGAAAAAAAAAAAATGTTCCTCTCTCCTGTTCTATACTCTTTTCTTGTTCTTAATTAGAAAATAAGAAATATCCTTAAATCTAAAAAGAAGAAAGAAAAAACGGGAAAACAAATTTGCCACTTCGTGAAAAAACTAAAAAAAAGCCCTCGTCACAGAAGAAGTCCGAAAGGGGGTGCACGCATGCGCACTCAAACAGGGGGGCTTTGGGGCCGATGTGTACGTCCTGGCAGTGAAGGGCGAGGGGAAAATACCTGAGAGCTTTCGCGGAGTTGGGAACGTGGTTCAGTTGTGTGTCGGCTGGGGGGGATGTTCACCCTCACGGAATGGAGCCCACAAGCTCTTCGTCATCAAACCCTCCAAGTCCCATTCTGTTAAGGTAAGTTGGGACAAGTCCAGACAGTGTCATCGTTAATAACAATCATGGTAAGTACTTGCCCAACTATCCGCTTTCTAGCTGTCTAAGTTGTCATCCACATCAGTACATAAGAAACATACACTGTAGAAATTTTGCCTTGAAAAATATTTATTGCGATCCCAACTTCCTAAAGGCCCGTTCCCACTTGTGAGTTTCATCCGATTTTTTCCGAATGTCCCATTTCGAACGACACGATTTTTTTTTTGCAAACGACAAGTGGGAAAGCACCTTAAATGATGCACCATTGACTCTGATCCAAGGAGCATGGATAGCATAGCATACACAATGAGCCCACTCTGAGGCTTAGTTAGGGGTAGGGAAACTGCCCCAAAGGATAGGTTAAACTTTAACCGTTAAAGGATGTTCTGAAGATTTACTGTCTCCAGGCAGCCTAAACACGGGATCATTCAGGGCTAGTCACAAAGCGTGGTTATTAAAAGACTAAACCGGACTTCCAGGACACCCTGTATATTTATTTTATGTACAATAATATTATTTTAGACTGCCGGGGTGAGTACTGGGGGTTGCCATTCATGCGATATTAATTAAAAAATTAAATTTCATTACATTAGGATGACGGGAGGGAGGGGGAAAAAGGAAGGGAGGATGGGAGAAAGCGTGAGGGGAAGAGGAAGACCTGATAAGAAAGAGCGGGGATGTTTATTGTGAATATATTTTGAACAGAAATGGAACACACGAGAGAAAGATAGAAATAGAGAATCTTTAAAATCTTGCAGATCTGGAGTGAGAGCGAGAGGGAGGGAGGGAGGGAGAGAGGGAGAGAGAGAACGCAGATCGAAATTTTCGCTAAAGCAATAGGTACCTATCATTCCGGACAGCATTCTAAAAGTGTCTCATTTTCCTCTCTCTATTTCCCCCCTCCTAAATCATTTAAGTATATCTATAGATGTATTTTCGGGCTTGGCGAGTCTCTCTTATGAGCGCTAGATCGCGGGTTCTACTCCCGCCCGAGGCAGATTTTATCCTAAACAAAACAGGTTCATTCTCGGACCAGCTGGTTTTCTCCTATCATGTCTTTCTTCTCCCTTCGCTTTCGGGACTACAAGACCTTGGCAGTTACAGTTCCATCTATCAAACCTCTTGGAAAAAAATGTTCCTCTCTCCTGTTCTACTCTTTTCTTGTTCTTAAGTTGGACCTCCGTGTGATTTCAGTATCAAGAAAGAACCAAACTCTGAGCCATCCAGTCCGACTGAAACTTCAAGTCCAGACAGTGTCATCGTTAATAACAATCATGGTAAGTACTTACCCAACTATCCGCTTTCTAGCTGTCCAAGTTGTCATCCACAGTACATAAGAAACATACACTGTAGAAATTTTGCCTTGAAAAATATTTATTGCGATCTCAACTTCCTAAAGGCCCGTTCCCACTTGTGAGTTTCATCCGATTTTTTCCCGAATGTCCCATTTCGAACGACACAATACAAACATAAAAAGATCTCTCTATTTCAAGTAAATGTTATACAAGATAATAAAACTGAAGTCCCAAGATCCCATGCGTACCTTCGGCACTGTTATTATACCGGCAGAACATAATAAAATAGAAGTCCCAAGATCCCATACGAACCTTCGCCACTGACTTGACAGTAGAGAGATAAATGGAACGACTGAAAAATGTGC
The DNA here is from genome assembly GCF_000475195.1 of Diaphorina citri. Lineage (NCBI taxonomy): Eukaryota > Metazoa > Arthropoda > Insecta > Hemiptera > Psyllidae > Diaphorina > Diaphorina citri. Next base: position 13,425 of record NW_007377625.1, on the reverse strand, counting down.
GACACGGATTTGATTTTAATTTTCTCCTGTCTAGCCCCGTTTTTTCCTCTTCCTCTACTAGACTAGCTGAATACCCGGGGGGGGATGTTCACCCTCACGGAATGGAGCCCACAAGCTCTTCGTCATCAAACCCTCCAAGTCCCATTCTGTTAAGGTAAGTTGGGGTGGGGGGGATGTTCACCCTCACGGAATGGAGCCCACAAGCTCTTCGTCATCAAACCCTCCAAGTCCCATTCTGTTAAGGTAAGTTGGGGGAAAACCCTTAAAAAAACCTTTCAAAATAACCATAAAACAATTGAAATAACCATCCAGTAATTGCCCTTGGAAAACCTTTCGATCGATAATGCGGGATTTCCCTCAGAAAAAACTCTTGAATAAATTTTGAATAAACTTCGAAAATGAATTTATTTTAGAAGGATAAAATTAGATTGGTTCTATTTTTAGATTTTTATTTTTAAAATAAATCTTTTTATCTAGAAAATCTAGATGTTATTTTTATGATAAGGTTATCTATTTTTTACCGTTTTGTACTGAATGGGTACCCAACCCAGTAAAACGAGGAAGAATTCAATTGACTCGTGCTGGGTTGTAAAAAAATAAGTTTACAGTCGGACTTAAAAAATAGTATAAAAGTTAGGTTAGCTCCAGTTTTCCTTTGCAAGTTTCCTTGAAAGTCATGCTTATAAGAAGTTAGAACGAAAGCTGTATTGATATCTACAAATAGTCATTGCTTCTTAAGTTATGCACCAATTTTTTTGCTGTATTGTACAGTGAAATTTATCACTTTGCTTTTGTTCATTGAAAGGAATTTTGGTGGATAACAAATTACAATATCAGTTAAAATAATAATAATAATAAACACACATTTAACAGAACTCTAATAGTTTAAATACATCTGAGGACAATTTTTCAAAGTTCCCTTAATTATTTCTAGGTGATATTTAGGTACCTGTTATACATATTTTATGATAATGATGACAAGTGACTAAAATGCATAATTCTTGGATCATATACAGTATGTCCCAGACCCAGAAATCCTTCCCAAACTTATAAGAAGTTAGAACGAAAGCTGTATTGATATCTACAAATAGTCATTGCTTCTTAAGTTATGCACCAATTTTTTTGCTGTATTGTACCGTGAAATTTATCACTTTGATTTTGTTTATTGAAAGGAATTTTGGTGGATAACAAATTACAAGATCAGTTAAAATAATAATAATAATAAACACACATTTAACAGAACTCTAATAGTTTAAATATACATCTGAGGACAATTTTTCAAAGTTCCCTTATTTATTTTAGGTACCTGTTATACACATTTTATAACAATGATGACAAGTGACTAAAATGCATAATTCTTGGATCATATACAGTATATATGTCCCAGACCCAGAAATCCTTCCCAACACCCTATAACTTTTGAACGGTTGGGAACTACAGACATCGTATTTATGAGAAACCTAAATTGAGAAGTCTAGTCCATGAATTTAACAGAACTCTAATAGTTTAAATACATCTGAGGACAATTTTTCAAAGTTCCCTTAATTATTTCTAGGTGATATTTAGGTACCTGCTATACATATTTTATAACAATGATGACAAGTGACTAAAATACATAATTCTTGGATCATATACAGTATGTCCCAGACCCAGAAATCCTTCCCAAACACCCTATAACTTTTGAACGGTTGGGACAGACATCGTATTTATGAGAAACCTAAATTGAGAAGTCTAGTCCATGGTACATAAATCTTCCATAATCCTTGGCCCATATCTCATGAATGTCCGGAAGTTAGTAAACTTTCAACTTGCTTCATTTTCTCATTTCCTTAATCTTCTTCGTTCTTCGTAATCTCTCCATTCTTCACAAATCTCCCCTTTGTTCTTCTTTCTTCTCTTGATTTGAACCATTTCCCTTCTTCCTACATCTTATTTACCCCTTTCTTTCTTAACTTTCATCCCTTCCTTTACATCCTCTTTTCCTATAAGTTTTCTTCACAAATCTCCCCTTTGTTCTTCTTTCTTCTCTTGATTTGAACCATTTCCCTTCTTCCTACATCTTATTTACCCCTTTCTTTCTCAAGTTTCATCCCTTCCTTTACATCCTCTTTTTCCTATAAGTTTTCCCTCCATCTAGCAGTCCAACTCCTTAAAAGTTATAAGTATAAGTTTTCTCTCCATCTAGCAGTCCAACTCCTTAAAAGTTATAAGTATTTATTAATAAATGTTTCGAAAACAATGAAAAATGTGGTTTGTCGGATTAGGTATCGTTCTTCATAGAAAACGTGATTGTTGGGTGTAAGATTTTCAATTTCGGTCTGTTTGTGTGTACACGAGTAAGTTATAAGGTGTGAAAAAAAAAATATATATATATCATGTGCTCGGCTAGTAATCAGAAGGTCGCCAGACCTTAGGTAGGTGTGTAGACTATTAGGTCCAGAAAGATCATTTTCTACATACTCTTACCTAGAAAGTAAAATTTACGGTTCCCACAAACTGCTTTTTTTTACTACCTCTCTCTGAAATAGATTCTGAATTCTGAGACAGCTCACTTGAGAATCTCAAGATAGAGCTCATTTCACTAAAATATTTCCTAAAAAAAATAAAAAAAATAAAAAATTTTACTACCTCTCTCTGAAATAGATTCTGAATTCTGAGACAGCTCACTTGAGAATCTCAAGATAGAGCTCATTTCACTAAAATATTTTCTAAGAAAACAGGAAGAAATAAATTAAAAGAGTAGAGAGACAAAATGAAGAACCGTTTCTTTCTTAATCTGAAGATATTATTCTTAATGGAAAATGTCAGGAGAGTAGAAAAGCTAGGGAAAGAAAGACTAATGACTAACAGCAATTATGAAGACGACAAAAATATGCAGCACACAATATACCTTAGGTGCCATTCCAGTAAAAAAGTAGGAGATGAGAGAGAGAGAGAGAGAAAAAGGAGGTATATAGTAAAAAGTAAGAGAGAACGAAGGAGAAAGCAAATGGACAAGATTAATTATCCTAAAGAAGTTGAATACTGTTGAAGCATTGCAACACACTTAAAAGAGGACTTAAAATGAAATGTCAAAAGAAAAAAAAATCGAAAATTGGAACAATCAATGTTTAACCAAAATTCCATACCTCGGCTGGGATTGAACTCACACCCTCCTGTTTACCAGGCGAGCGTCTTGACCACTACACCACCGAGACATGGGAGAACTGGGGACACGGGAAAAAGAGGGGAAGTTAAGGCTAACAACATCTTTGGAAAATCTTATAATGGGTTCTTTTCTTATTGAAATATGGACAATGGGGAAGATGATGGTGGCCGGCCATTTTGCTCAAGGATTTTGTGACCTTTTCCAACGAATTGGGGAGAAATGCAAAACGAGCGTAATAGAATTTATGCAGGAGAGAGAGAGAGCGAACGAGGGAAGGAAATAGAGATGGAGGGAAGGAAAGAGAGAGAGATAGAAAAAAAGAGAAGGAAAGATATAGAGAGAGCGAGCGAGGGAAGGAAATAGAGATGGAGGGAGGGAAAGAGGGAAGGAAAGAGAGAGAGAGAGAGAAAAAGAGAAGGAAAGACATAGAGAGAGCGAGCGAGGGAAAGAAATAGAGATGGAGGGAGGGAAAGAGGGAAGGAAAGAGAGAGAGAGATAAAAAAAGAGAAGGAAAGATATAGAGAGCGCGAGCAAGGGAAGGAAATAGAGATGGAGGGAAGGAAAGAGAGAGAGAGAGATAAAAAAAGAGAAGGAAAGATATAGAGAGAGTGAGCGAGGGAAGGAAATAGAGATAGAGGGAAGGAAAGAGAGAGAGAGAGAGAGAGAGAGAGATGGAAGGAAGGAGGGGAAGAATTAAGGGAGAAAGTAAGTAGTTACAATATAGATAGAGATATAGATAAGGAGGGGGAGAAGAGAAGAAAGAAAGAGTGAGGGAGGGAGAAGGAAGAGGGGGGAAGAAAGATAGAGCTATGGAAAGAGAGAGGAACAGGAAGAAAGCAAAAGAGAGAGAGGAGAGAAACACAGAAAGGTTGAAAAACATGAAGGTAAGTACAGTTATGAAAGAAGAGAGAAGAAAGAGAAAGAGAAGGTACAAAAGAGACTGAACCCTTTGCACAACTATTAAAGGTACCTACTCAAGTCCTCGCACACAATGGGATCTTGGGAACGTTTTTAGCACAACAAAAAGAAACCATTAAGGATTTTCTGAACGAAAAGAAGAAAAGGTACCTACTCAAGTCCTCGCACACAATGGGATCTTGGGAACGTTTTTAGCACAACAAAAAGAAACCATTAAGGATTTTCTGAACTAAAAGAAGAAAAAAAAAACCTTAGGTAAAACTGTAAAGGAAGAAATACAGAAAGAAGAGCTAGGTAAAAGCTCGTCCCATAAATTTTTCCACGAGAATAAGAGTGGAACATCAGGGTTCCTTTTGAATAAGAACAGTTGACAGTGGTTACTAACTGCTAACTGGGGCAGTGGGTCGAGATTCATCAGAAAGGAATCCAATAACCACAATAGTTTAAACTTGGTAGGGTTCCTTTTGAATAAGAACAGTTGACAGTGGTTACTAACTGCTAACTGGGGCAGTGGGTCGAGATTCATCAGAAAGGAATCCAATTGCAGGGACCACAATAGTTTAAACTTGGATTAAAGTAAAAACTATTGAATAGTAAAGGAAGGTTTTTTGGGGTTTCGTGGTTGAATTATGAGGGAGAGAGAATTGAATTAAATTTATTGAAGAAATTTGACTGTCAACTATTTCCCTAAAATAAAGGAGCATGTCTGCCCATTTTCACATTTTAGCTCTTTACCTGCCACGTGTTTGCAGAACGCGATCCATTTTCAATGTTCTTCAAAGCTTTCTTTTTCTTGAGTACCACTGAATGGTATGGAAATATTTTCCACAATATCCGTACATCTTACAAACTGAGAGAGGATCTTACTGAACAGAACGGTGGATAAGAAAGAGCGGGGATGATTATTGTGAATATATTTTGAACAGAAATGGAACACACGAGAGAAAGATAGAAATAGAGAATCTTTAATATCTTGCAGATCTGGAGTGAGAGCGAGAGGGAGGGAGGGAGGGAGGGAGAGAGAGAGAAGGGAGATCGAAATTTTCGCTAAAGCAATAGGTACCTATCATTCCGGACAGCATTCTAAAAGTGTCTCATTTTCCTCTCTCTATTTCCCCCTCCTAAATCATTTGAGACAATCATTTAAGTATATCTATAGATGTATTTTCGGGCTTGGCGAGTCTCTCTTATGAGCGCTAGGTCGCGGGTTCGATTACCGCCCGAGGCGGATTTTATCCTAAACAGAACAGGTTCGTTCTCGAAACAGCTGGTTTTCTCCTATCATGTCTTTCTTCTCCCTTCGCTTTCGAGACTACAGACTTGACAGTAGAGAGATAAATGGAACGACTGAAAAATGTGCGACACGGATTTGATTTTAATTTTCTCCTGTCTAGCCGAAGAGAAGAAAGAAAGAGTGAGGGAGGGAGAAGGAAGAGGGGGGAAGAAAGATAGAGCTATGGAAAGAGAGAGGAACAGGAAGAAAGAGAGAGAGAAACACAGAAAGGTTGAAAAACATGAAGGTAAGTACAGTTATGAAAGAAGAGAGAAGAAAGAGAAAGAGAAGGTACAAAAGAGACTGAACCCTTTGCACAACTATTAAAGGTACCTACTCAAGTCCTCGCACACAATGGGATCTTGGGAACGTTTTTAGCACAACAAAAAGAAACCATTAAGGATTTTCTGAACTAAAAGAAGAAAAAAAAAACCTTAGGTAAAACTGTAAAGGAAGAAATACAGAAAGAAGAGCTAGGTAAAAGCTCGTCCCATAAATTTTTCCACGAGAATAAGAGTGGAACATCAGGGTTCCTTTTGAATAAGAACAGTTGACAGTGGTTACTAACTGCTAACTGGGGCAGTGGGTCGAGATTCATCAGAAAGGAATCCAATAACCACAATAGTTTAAACTTGGTTTAAAGTAAAAACTATTGAATAGTAAAGGAAGGTTTTTTGGGGTTTCGTGGTTGAATTATGAGGGAGAGAGAATTGAATTAAATTTATTGAAGAAATTTGACTGTCAACTATTTCCCTAAAATAAAGGAGCATGTCTGCCCATTTTCACATTTTAGCTCTTTACCTGCCACGTGTTTGCAGAACGCGATCCATTTTCAATGTTCTTCAAAGCTTTCTTTTTCTTGAGTACCACTGAATGGTATGGGGGCACGGTTGGTCCAGTGGTAACGCGCTTGCTTGCCATGCAGAAGGTCCCGGGTTCGAATCCCACCATCGACAAAAAATTGTACTCGTTTTTCGATTGCAAATATTTCAACGGGTTACTTTCTGGTGTTCTCGTGTTGACCCAGCACCTAAATGGGAAGTATTGTGTCTCTTCTCGCCCATCTGATGAAAGACATCCCACGGGATGGGCATGCTACGACACAGGCCACATGCGTGAGCAATTTAAAAAAAAAAAAAAAAAAAAAGACTGGATGGTTGAGGTGAAGCCAGGTGACAACTTTCGATCGCCCCCAGGGGTAAATGGAGGGGAAAAAACATAGACATTCAAAAATGTCCCCTTTAAGGACCCCTATACCAAAATATCGTTCGTCATCCAACTATGATGTTTGAAATAATTGCGTAGCCTAGGTATAGGTAGTTAAGTAGGTAGGTAAAAAAAAAAAAAAAAACCTTAAAAAAAACTAGCAAAATGGAGACACAAATCCAGGCTACGAGAACAAAAGGGCTGGGAGAAAACAAAAAGGGAGAAAAAATGCCCCCTATATTTTTAGGGTTCGGCACAGTGCGTCGTTGGAAGATTATCTAGATTGAAAAATGGGAAGAATGAAAAGTGAAAGAGGGGAGGAAAAACCCCCTTCAGAGGACGAAGGGAGAGACATGGGAGGCAGAAAGTGAGAACGAATAAGGAAGGATGAAGGGAGAGGAGAAAAAGATGGATGGTACCCTACCCCTTACCCCCACTATCGGGAGGGGTGAAGGGGGGGTTGAAAAATATTATCTTTTAATAATAATAGTCGCCCCCCATCTCTGTTTTGAGGCAGAAGGATATTTTTATTTTTAGGTCAGGAGGGAAAACCAACGAGGGAAGAGACACTCTGTGAAGGAAAAAAAAAGGGAAAAGGAGGTACAGGGAAAGAGGAGAGAGAAGACGAGCGGGATGGTTACGACACCGCTCAAGTAGAATTCATCAACGATGTTCCTATCCCTAACCATAAGCTCAACGGTAAGTCAGCCATTAGCGGTTAGTCCCAAGTATGCACTGTTATCATGTTCTTCAGGTTGCACCTCAAAGTTGTGCTAATATCATGGCAATGCTGACTTTTGAAACTGCTGCTATGAAAAGATTCGCAGATATCATCACCCACATAAATTCAAGCTTATCTTCTTCATTAGGTTCTTTGGAGGCAACCAGTCTGGTTGGCATGGGTATTTTATGGTACTTACTATTAGTACTAGATCCCTCATACGCCATCGGACTGAGTGAGTGAGCTTATCTTCCTCATGAGTCCCTCTCCTTTTGGTTATCCACAGAATTTAATTCTAAACTTAACCCCTTCACTCCTTCTGTCCACAGAGATCTCCGCCCTGCACAACACGGTACGGCGGCGGAGTGAGCAATGGTTCAAAAAAATGAGCCCCGCCCTTCAGAACGAGATCTGTCGGTTCTACGGAGCTATGCCACCGACTGAGCTAGACTGGCATTTACTATCTGACGGTCCAGCTTGGATGTGGTGGCTCCTTGCTATTTCTCCGCCCTGCACAACACGGTACGGCGGCGGAGTGAGCAATGGTTCAAAAAAATGAGCCCCGCCCTTCAGAACGAGATCTGTCGGTTCTACGGAGCTATGCCACCGACTGAGCTAGACTGGCATTTACTATCTGACGGTCCAGCTTGGATGTGGTGGCTCCTTGCTATCCTACCTCTGGGACATCATCTGCAGGTGAGGATCTGAATGAAACAGAACTGAGAAAGATATTTTACCTTGAGTATTCAACTATTCATGCGTAAAGCAATAGATCAAGTTATAAAGCGCAGGCTTCATCCAGTGATAAAGCGCTTGTCACGCTGAAAGTCTCAGGTTTCAAGTTTGATTTCCAGGTAAAATTTGCACTCGTAACTTGATTGTAAGTATTTTCTATGGGTCATTCTTTGGTGCTCCTACAACCTACATAATTGGGAAGTGTTGTCTCTTTTCGTCAACCTGAGAGATACCAAATTTCACCACGTTATCACAGTTTACCAAATTACCAGGCCGCATAATGTCTCAGGTTTCAAGTTTGATTTCCAGGTAAAATTTGCACTCGTAACTTGATTGTAAGTATTTTCTATGGGTCATTCTTTGGTGCTCCCAGAACCTACATAATTGGGAAGTGTTGTCTCTTTTCGTCAACCTGAGAGATACCAAATTTCACCTCGTTATAACAGTTTACCAGACCGCATAATTTTCTCATTCAAAGTATTTAAACCCACTTTCCTTGTTTGTCCCCAGGTCGGTATCCTAGCAACCACGTGCATAGAGAAACGTCTGAAAGCCATCAACAAAACGTTCGAGCTCATCGACCAAAGTGAGCGCTCCCAAGACTTCACCATGGCACCCCCGGTACGCCAATCACAGCCAATGAGACCACACCCACTTAATAGACAATCCTCACAGCAGTCAATTCACCAGCACCCCTCATGACAGTGGCTCAAACGGTTGTCCTTGGCCCTCGGAGCTGTGCTCAAATGTTAGGGTGGATTTCACCAATTTTCAGTCCTTAGAAGGCCTGTTAAGCTAACAGCCAGTTAATTTCAATTTGATTTGTATAGGCTTAACATGGTTGTTAAGTTACCAGCCCGTTAGAGGCTGAAAAGGTTGGTGAAACTCACCATTAGTGTTAGGGTGGATTTCACCAATTTTCAGTCCTTAGAAGGCCTGTTAAGCTAACAGCCAGTTAATTTCCATTTGATTTGTATTTGTAGGTATAGGCTTAACATGGTTGCTAAGTTACCAGCCCGTTAGAGGCTGAAAAGGTTGGTGAAACCCACCATTAGTGATCTTCAAATCCTCACTTCTTTTGGTTGTAAGTTGTAGTTTAATGATGAGTTTTCATTAGGTATAATTCATATCTGACTCGATTTTCTCGGATGATTTTTGATTCATACGATCGACTCCGTTGAATGTGTTAAGCTAACAGCCAGTTAATTTCCATTTGATTTGTATAGGCTTAACATGGTTGTTAAGTTACCAGCCCGTTAGAGGCTGAAAAGGTTGGTGAAACCCACCATTAGTGATCTTCAAATCCTCACTTCTTATGGTTGTCAGTTGTAGTTTAATGATGAGTTTTCATTAGGTATAATTCATACCTGACTCGATGTTCTCGGATGATTTTTGGTTCATACGATCGACTCCGTTGAATGCAAGTCAACAAATCCAGTTGTAGTTTAATGATGAGTTTTCATTAGGTATAATTCATACCTGACTCGATTTTCTCGGATGATTTTTGGTTCATACGATCGACTTCGTTGAATGCAAGTCAACAAATTCGTATACGTTACTTTGCAACTATGCTAGAGGCTACATTTTGCGTTAAACTTGGATTAATGTTAATCTGATCAAGCAACCTCATTGGTTGATTTTAAACTTTCGATTAACATTACCCACATATTGTTTAGATCAAAAGGGATTAACTTTGATCCGAGTTTAACTTTAATTGTGCCCCGGTCATTAGTTGTTACGATGTCAGGAGAGTAGAAAAGCTAGGGAAAGAAAGACTAATGACTAACAGCAATTATGAAGACGACAAAAATATGCAGCACACAATATAGCTTAGGTGCCATTCCAGTAAAAAAAGTAGGAGATGAGAGAGAGAGAGAGAAAGAAGATATATAGTAAAAAGTAAGAGAGAAAGAAGGAGAAAGCAAATGGACAAGATTAATTATCCTAAAGAAGTTGAATACTGTTAAAGCATTGCAACACACTTAAAAGAGGACTTAAAATGAAATGTCAAAAGAAAAAAAAAAATCGAAAAGGAGGTATATAGTAAAAAGTAAGAGAGAACGAAGGAGAAAGCAAATGGACAAGATTAATTATCCTAAAGAAGTTGAATACTGTTAAAGCATTGAAACACACTTAAAAGAGGACTTAAAATGAAATGTCAAAAGAAAAAAAAAATCATGTTCCAGGTACATAATTAATTTCCAAACATTTATGTATAAATGTAACCGTACGGTATATGTAAATGTAAATTTATGTGAAAACATTTGAACACACACACGAGCGTTCCCATTATTAGCATGAAGAAGGAAAATTCAAGGCAGTATTGATTCCATGCGTTGAATTTTGCTCTTTTTCGAAACACATATTCCTAATGCTAAACAGGGGGGATTTATTCTGACTTATACCCGAACTTGAAAATATATGTAGGTATGTAGCTCTCATTCCCGTGATTTGGTGGATGTGAAAATTACGGATTCAAAATGCAATCTCGTAATTTAGGTTTGATACAACAGACGAGACGTATGTTTGTTGTACAGTGATGACTTTTATGTAATATTTAGTACACATTTGAGTCACCAAACTTGGAAATATACCTAAGTAGCTCTCTTCCTCGTGATTTGCTAGGGGTGAAAAATACGGTTCCGAAAAAATGCAATCTCATACTTTGAGTTTGATACAACAGACAAATTAATAGGATACAATGTTTTGAAATATGCAAGTCAGTTATACAAATACAGTGATGGCTCTTATGGAATACGTAGGACGAAGTTAAATACAAAATAGATTGATGGGCTGATGGCTTTTATGGAACATTTAGTCCACATTGAGGAGTTATCGTGTGTAGGTACCTTTAGATTTTAGTCCTAAAAGAGAGGCATGGCACAGTAGAGTAAAGCCCTACTTTCCTTGCTCTCCCTTAAGACTCCCCCAACTTCTCTCTTGGCCCCAATGTACAGTATTGAATTTCCATACCGAAAAATTGTTAGAGAGACGAAGGGAAGAAAAAAACCTTTCATGATATCGACAGCAAACAAAAAGAAGAGAAGCACAAATGTACACGTTACACGAGTAGATATTGAAAGATTAAACTAACCTATTACCTTTTCCATTTGAAGAGAGAGACATGGAATGAGAATTTTCTCATCCTTGAGAAAAGACGAAGAGAGGGGAAATGGAGTCTTTGCAATACTAAAGACTCCCAGAGTTACGGATGATTAAAGTACTAATTAAAACACAAACAAAAAGAAGAGAAGCACAAATGTACACGTTACACGAGTAGATATTGAAAGATTAAACTAACCTATTACCTTTTCCATTTGAAACTCTACCTGAGAGAGAGAGAGAGAGAGAGAGAGAGAGAGAGACATGGAATGAGAATTTTCTCATCCCTGAGAAAAGACGAAGAGAGGGGAAATGGAGCACTCCCTCACTCCTTTATTATGATCAGACAATACAACAAAATTTCGCCCAGTCATCTTCTGGATCATATTATGTGGTGGGCGCATTCTGCTAGATATTCGTGTTCACACCACTCCCTCACTCCTTTATTATGATCAGACAATACAACAAAATTTCGCCCAGTCATCTTTTGGATCATATTATGTGGTGGGTTTTTTTTGCAATGCTATTTTTTTGATTGACATCTCATTTTATGAAGAGAGGTATCGAAGCGCATGAGAAGACTGACACATTTGCTGATCCTTCTCACGAGAGTATTAAAGTGACATGCAATGTAACTCCCTCACTCCTTTATTATGATCAGACAATACAACAAAATTTCGCCCAGTCATCTTCTGGATCATATTATGTGGTGGGTACTCCCTCACTCCTTTATTATGATCAGACAATACAACAAAATTTCGCCCAGTCATCTTCTGGATCATATTATGTGGTGGGTTTTTTTTGCAATGCTATTTTTTTGATTGACATCTCATTTTATGAAAAGAGGTATCGAGGCGCATGAGAAGACTGACACATTTGCTGATCCTTCTCACGAGAGTATTAAAGTGACAACCAATGTTCACATAGGTAGAAAACTATACACAGGAGACAGGGACTTCAAAGTTTTAAGCTGACAGTCTAGAGCACTCTCACGTGTGCCTTTACAGTAAGATAAATGAAGCCGTGAAAAGAGAGTGCGAAGGGCATCCACTCGTAAAATTTGTAGCCAAAACCAAATGTCAGTCCAAAGCAATCACCCTAGTTAGGGCTGATTGAGAGACTTCCGACCCCGGACATCTCATTTTATGAAAAGAGGTATCGAGGCGCATGAGAAGACTGACACATTTGCTGATCCTTCTCACGAGAGTATTAAAGTGACATGCAATGTACACATAGGTAAAAAACTATACACAGGAGACAGGGACTTCAAAGTTTTAAGCTGACAGTCTAGAGCACTCTCACGTGTGCCTTTACAGTAAGATAAGTGAAGCCGTGAAAAGGGAGTGCGAAGGGCATCCACTCGTAAAATTTGTAGCCAAAACCAAATGTCAGCCGAAAGCAATCACCCTAGTTAGGGCTGATTGAGAGACTTCCGACCCCGGTGTAGATCTGACAGTACCCGGTGTCCATCAACTATTGTAACTCGTTCCAGACGTCAGTGTCAGTGCGAAATGTTTAGGTTTTGAAACGGGAAACCTGGGAGAGTTTCCCTTTGAGAAAAATACACGTAATCTGAGAACAAAATTTAGGTTTCCAGATAGACACGTAACGAAATACCCGAGTACAGATTTTGTACCTTAATGTTCTCACATCTCTCTTTTTAAAGGGAAGACAAATTAGACACTTTTATTCATCCCTCTCCAAAGTATTGACTCACAATGTGTCACTTCTCTCAGGTACGCGCGATCTTTTTTCGGGTTCAATAAAATGCAGACATCTCTCGAAGTGATTAATGGAGATTTAAAAGTCAGTTCCCCCAGAGCACAAAGCAGCTGAAAAGTTCAATATCATTGCCACGCATAGTACCATGTGGTCCTCAACTTTGGTATTCTAGATTTTGTTCATAGCTTATTAGAATCACATTGATGATTTTGATGAATCTTTAATTAAGTTGAGCGCTTGTCTATGACAATGAAATATTTCACAAACCTTACACTAATTTGTCCGAACGAACCAACCCACCTACTTTTTCTAAAACTGCTGAACTCATAGTACCATGTGGTCCTCAACTTTGGTATTCTAGATTTTGTTCATAGCTTATTAGAATCACATTGATGATTTTGATGAATCTTTAAAACCTACATTAAATTGAGCGCTTGTCTATGACAATGATCTATTTCACAAACCTTACACTAATTTGTCCGAAAGAAACAACCCCCCTACTTTTTCTAAAATTGCTGAACATAAAAGGGTGTGCCTTTTATCACTTGGGATGGGTACCCAATGACCATTATCAATATTTTTTGCCTGCATAACCTTTCC